>NW_008444651.1:0-476 GCF_000622305.1 Nannospalax galili
CCATGGATGTTATGTAAACAGTGGGCATGGCTGTCTTCTAATGAAACTTTGTCTATAAAGTTAGTCAATAGGCTAGATTTGGCCTTCAAGGCATAACTTGCCAATTTACCAGAGGAAAAAATGCTGAAGATAATCTCCTGTGCTTGAATTGTGGTTGTTAATCAGTCCCATCATATTCCTTAGAAATATATTCTCTAAAATTGCAATCTAAAGACTGCTACCAAACAAATCTTAAATGGCCAGACATGTAACATATGGTTGTTATTCTTGGGAAAATATGTCTTGAAAATCGGGAGCTAAATCATACAGGTTCAAAATTGGACTGAAGGCTACAGAATATTCCTTTAAATTGCCTAAAGCTTCTTATAGTAATGCTGTTTCCCTTTTCATTTCTCATATGATCTAAATTTGTGTAATGTTTGTTTTCTTTTGATTCTTTTGATTGGTATATTCTAAAGCTGATTTACTAACCACTC
>NW_008444652.1:0-476 GCF_000622305.1 Nannospalax galili
GATCAAAGGCACGTTAGGGTTAGAGTTGCTTTAATCTCAATGCACACTTCACTTTGTCCAATGTCTTCTAGATTTTCCCACAGTTTCTCAAACTTTCATTCATAACCTACTCTTTTACTTTTCAATCTATTTTTTGTTGATATTTCCCTAAATGTTGAAATTAAAAGTTCATGATTTAGCCTTAAACTCTTCATATGAAAGGGCTCCCAGGAGAAAACAAGCTGCATAGCTTCTCTTTAGACACTGACTTCCTGGTCCTGAGCAGAGGCCCGACCTCACTCTTTTCTCCAGGATAGAGGCTGGTCTCTCTCCATGGCAGCAATGGAAGACTTGCACCTCAGGCCAAAAACAGCCTCCAAGATGCTCAGTTCCTGACTTGAACTGGCCTATCCATGGGTGAAGTGGACTTTGATTCATCTTGAGTTAGGGCATGGCCATGTGACTTGTTTCTGAGACAAGGTCACCCTGTACATGCC
>NW_008444653.1:0-468 GCF_000622305.1 Nannospalax galili
AAACACTTGATCTAGAACAGAGAAATCTGCTCTATGCTTTAGTGCCTCATCCCCTGGTTATAGGTGCGAAAGAAGGCAAAAGTCCAAGAAAAACCACCGTCTTTCACCTGCCAAACAAATAAGTTGCTATTTCTCGTAAATGTGCTTGGAAAAGGGACTGGGGAGATGGCTCAGTGGGTAAAGCATCTGTCACTCACGCATGAGGGCCTGAGTTTGAATCCCTAGCACCCACATAAAAGTCAGGTATGGTTGCACACATCTGTAAGCACATGTTGGGAGTTCTGTCAGTCCATTTGGACACCTGGTGAGCTCTGGTTTCGGTGAGACACTGTCTCAGAAATAAGGCAGACAGTGATAGAGGAAAATGCCTGACATCGACCTCTGACTCCACCAGCACAGCACCGTTATACACAGACAGGCACACACATAACAAACACACACACACACACACACACACACACACACACA
>NW_008444654.1:0-467 GCF_000622305.1 Nannospalax galili
GGGAGATTGTAGAACCGATGAAAGGCAGAGCCTAGCTGGAGGAAGGAACTCTCTGAGGAGGTGGGCCTTGAGATTTATATCATGGCTCCACTTCCTGTCTTGTCTTGGCTTCCTGATTCTCTGAGATACAAGCAAGCAGCCGTGCTCCTACAGTTGCCACGGGCTGCCAAGTATGATGCTGCTCCTAGCACCATACCTCCCTGCCATGATGGACTGACCTACACACCTTCAGCCAAAGCAAACCTTTCCTCTCCTAAGCTGCTTCTCGTCAGGTATTTGGTCTCATCAGAAGTAACTAACACAGAGACCATGATTGGGCTCAGTCTGACACCATTATCAGGGCTAAGTTGTGACTATAAGTAGGGTTTAGTCTGGACCATGGTCACAATCCAGTCTCAGTATCCATCCATAGTCACCACTATGATCACATACACACACACACACACACACACACACACACACACACA
>NW_008444655.1:0-476 GCF_000622305.1 Nannospalax galili
ACTTTTCACCAAGGCCCATTTCTTGGCGTTCTGCCTTCTCAGATTTGCCGCACCGGAGACCATATTTCTCACACATAAACCTCTAGAGAACACACCTGAAAGACAGGCCACTTGCAGCTTCAAGCAATAAAGCTATCTGAACTTGAATCAACTTGAAAACTAGCGTGTCATGAAAATAGATCTTTCATGTAGGTGATGTGTGCTGGTTGTGCTGTGTGAAGAGAATTTAAACATAAATTCCTGGAATTAAAGAGAGTCATATTGGAGAGTCATAGTTGAGGAAGTTTCTAAAGTACCTCAGAGTTTAGCTATGAAGAACACCAACATTTACCACACAGAATACAAAAAATTAGACTTCAATAATCTGACCTAATAGCATACATTCCACAATCTATGTAGCTATTGTGTTACTATCCAGTAGCCGTGGTGACTATAGAGGAGAGCGAGTACATCTAAAGTAAGTGGAGACTGAGCAT
>NW_008444656.1:0-476 GCF_000622305.1 Nannospalax galili
TTATTTATTTATTTTCCTTTTTTTTTTGAGACAGGGTCTCCCTGTGTATGTTATCTATGCTGTGTGTATATGCCTGGGTGTATATGTGAAAGTCAGAGGACAATTTGTGGGAGTCGATTCTCTCCTCCCGTGTGGGTCCTGGGCATCCAACTCAGACCGTCAGGCTTGGCGGCAAGCTTCCTGTAAAACTGAGATATCTCGCCCATCTTCTCTAGTGTTTAGCAGGATGCAGTACTTATTCCCTGGATTAACTGTCATTCGACCACCAGGGGTGATTTGCTAACTCCAGCAGCCTTCCCTGTTTACCCAGTGGCTTTCCACCGTAAGGAAGATCTCTCTTCTCCTTTGCTGTTTTGTCTGTTTATGCCAGTGAGAGGCCATTGTTAGTCACACATTTTACTATTCAGATTATCATCGATTGGGCAAGTGGGAACCCCTTCCAGCTGGTTTCTTTGTCTTTTATATTTGTCTCTGCA
>NW_008444657.1:0-476 GCF_000622305.1 Nannospalax galili
TGGGCAGGTCTTCCCATTAACCAAGACAATTCCCTTGTTAATCCTCCACCATGCCAACACCTACACTTAATCTGGACATTCTCTCATTGAGACCCCGCCTTCCCAGGAGATTCTAGATTATGTCAAATTGACAGTTAAAACCACCACAGCCTGTAAAATGTTCAAGATTCAAGCTCAAAAATTGTCATAAGAAATCACTTTTCGATATCGCTTCTGTATAATATTTTACTATTTTGTGCATCACTTTTAGTATATATTAAAATAAGTCAGCCAGGTGTGGTGGCACATACCTTTAATCCCAGCACTTAGGAGACAAACGGAGGTGGATCTCTGTGAGATGAGGTCAGCCTGATCACATAGCAAGTTCCTGATCAGCTGGTGTTACAAGAAGACCCTGTCTCAAAAACACACACACATACACACACAGACACACATCAATAAACTACTAGAAAAATTAATGTCAATATGTATGAAAA
>NW_008444658.1:0-476 GCF_000622305.1 Nannospalax galili
GATTTTAAGGTGGCAAGACTCTGATACGAAAGCCCAACAAGGACAGAGTAAGAAAAGAAATTGACAGTGAGAACCCCCGATGGATCTAGACACAGGCGTCTTCAGCAGAACACAGCAAATTCAGCACATGGAAGGATCAGTCACTGTGACCAAGGCAGGACTTATCCAGGGATACAGGAATTTTCAAGCATATGTAAATCAGTAAACGGAATACACACATGATCAGGCTGAAGCAGTAAAACCACAGGATCATCTGAAGAGATGTAGAAAAGAACTTGGACAAAATACAAAAACTTGGGTTGCTGAGATGAAGCCTCTCATGGTGGTTCATCTTGGCTGTCATCGTGACATGCCTGGGAAGAGGGACCCTCAACTGAGGAATCTTCTCCATTAGATTGGCTTGTGGCTTGTCTCTGGGGTACTGCCTGGATTGCTACGTGATATAAGAGGGCTCAGTCCACTGTGGGTGGTGCCAT
>NW_008444659.1:0-476 GCF_000622305.1 Nannospalax galili
TTTAAGGCCCACTTCACAAGATGGAGTCCATACCTGGCACTGTTATCAGGACCAAGAACCTGTGGCTAGACAGATCACAGACCACAGGGGAGAATCTAGTACTCATTCTGCTAAATAGACAAAGTATTAAACAGACTCATAATTTGCCTGATTATTTTGACAACACACAGAGATAATCCCAAATTAACTGTACTTGGATTGAGCTAATTTATCTAGAGGTTGTTCTCATTTATAGATAATTAATTACAAGACAGCTGAGAAACCTCCTTCACATATGTTTATATAAAATTGGCTATGTTTCAAATTGGGTATTTTCATTTGTCACGATGTATCTCCTGTTCCGTTTTCATTTTTTCTTTATAAGTTCAATATTAACATCAAAGTGGTCAGCTCAATTTTAATTTTGAATTTTAAAAATTTCGTACGCAGAGGCAGGTGGATCTTTGTGAGTTTGAGGCCAACCTGGTCTACATAGT
>NW_008444660.1:0-476 GCF_000622305.1 Nannospalax galili
TCCCAGGGTGGCAGAAACTGCCCAACCTTGCACGTCAACCCAAAAGACAGGCATAGTCACACTTTGGGGCTTAGACTCCACAGTTGATGGATGTGTACTTTTCCCTCACATCATGTCAGTTTGGCCTTGCCTCACCAGTAGCTAGTTCTGGAATGCTCAAACGACAGCACAGCACAACAAGTACAGTATACAACCTATAAAATGTGTACTTGCAATGTCATGGGCATATACTTGCTTTCATTCACGTCTCTCCGTGTGATCAGTCCACCAGCTGTTCTTGCTTCTTTGTCTACATTGTTGGAAAACACCTGCAGTAGAATGTCATCTGAAGAGAAACAAGTAAAGGCGAGTTAACACCAGCAATGCACAACCGGTATGTTTTGCTCTGTGGGTACCTAATGTGTCCATGGATGTATGAATAAACAACACAAACTCAACGGATGCAGGATGCTCTGCTCTCAGATGCCCTGAACTCA
>NW_008444661.1:0-476 GCF_000622305.1 Nannospalax galili
GCCTCTGGGACATGGGGCCTCCTGGAGAATGGCGTCGGGGGCGCTTGGGAGAGTGGCATCGCGCAGCAAGGATGTGCTCAGAGCTTCTGCGCGGGGTGGTCCTCCCTGCAGAGCTTGGCTGAGTCCTCCTGGCCTTTAGACGGGGGTATGTGTGTCCAGAACCTGCACAGGAGAGACAGCGGGAAGTGGTTATTTGGGGGCAAACTGACTTCAAGATCTGTACTCATCCGCCACTCCGGCGGGTCCTTTCCCACAAGCCCTGGAATCCCAGGTCACTCCAGGACACCCTCCTTCGTTTTTTGGGACTTACAGCCCTACATCGCGTCAAGACAAGCCATGTTCTCTCCCGAGTCTTTCCTTGGTCCCCAGGTGTCTTGGGCCCTTATCTAGCTTGTGTGCTTCTTCAAACACCCAGACCTACCTCTTCGGGAACGATGCTTGGCTCGGGTGGGCTCGGGCTTGTCCTTTCCCATCTC
>NW_008444662.1:0-476 GCF_000622305.1 Nannospalax galili
GGAACTGCTGTGAAAACAGGCTTGTTTCCAAGCTATTTAAGTGACACTTAGCACAGATGGCTCCATCCTGGCTTGTCTGGTTCACTGGGGCCCACTGCAAGAGGCCAGTACAGAACAATTCTGGTACTAGACTGAGGGCAATTTTTCCATCCCATCCTCTTGAAGGAGGGCACCCCATACCCACAGCCTCCTCTAGATACCCACTTTTCGATGAGACCCCACAAATTAGGAGCCCTGCACTTCAAAAGAATAATTTTTAAAGATTTATTTATTTTTATTTTATGTATATATTTTGGCCTCTACAGATGTATGTGCACCATGTGCATACAGTACCCACAGAGGCCAGCAGAGGGCATCAGATCCCTTGGAACTGGAGGTTTAGATTGTGGCCAACGGCCATGTAGGTGCTTGGAACTGCACCTGGGTTCTCTGAAAGAGCTGCAAGACCTCTTAACCACTGGGTCAACTCTCCAGCC
>NW_008444663.1:0-476 GCF_000622305.1 Nannospalax galili
AACATTTCCTTTCTGTCAGATAGTTTCCTCAGATTAAGCTAAGAATAATACTTACCACCAAGTATTATGTAGAATCAATAATTCAATTTACAAAATGGATCTTTAATTAGAGCTAGTTTGTGTTTTCTGAACACTACATTTGATTAAGGACATCAATTCTATTTTTTTAAACTTAAAATAGACTTAAAGGGCCATCATTAACACAAATAATATGTAGGTGCTTTAACCAGAATAGTATTCAGTTTTCCATCCATATTACATTTTCTTTGCCTGCTCATCTTTTGATATATATTAAGACTAATTCTAACCACTCCGCCAGCTATGAAAATACCTAAAAGCAAATCCTGAATCCATCACTTTATAATCCAGCCTTGGAAAACAAAAGAAAAAGGAGGAGGAACCCAATAGAGGGATGCTTTCAGAAGCCCTCGTCAAGAAATATCAGTGGACTCTCACATGAACATTTGAAAATTGCC
>NW_008444664.1:0-476 GCF_000622305.1 Nannospalax galili
TATTTATTTATTTATTGTTTATTTATTATTTGTTTGCTTGTTTGTTTTATTAGAGACAGGTCCTGCCTGTAGTGCCAGCTGGTCTGGAACTCATCATGTGGACCAGATTGACTTCCATCTCACAGAAATTCACCTGCTTCTGTCTCCCACCTGCTGGGACTAAAGGCATGTGCCATGCCCGGCTTCTTGATTTTACGTTTAAGTTCAGCCATGATTTCTTGGTTTAAAAAAGCCCCCAGACATAAGACTAGAATTAGTAAACATAGTTTTCATCTCCATGGTACTAAAGCAAATACCTGAGTTAATCAACTCATAAAGAGAAATGGCTTATTTCTGCTCATAGCTTGGGGTTTCTCATCTATGATCACTTGCCTCCACTATTTTGGGGCCTGTGGTAAATCAGCACAGCACGGTAGAAGTACCTGGAGGAATAAAAGCTCTTATCTTTCTACAAGAAAAGGAAAAAGAGGATGTGG
>NW_008444665.1:0-476 GCF_000622305.1 Nannospalax galili
AAGAGATTGGAGACTACTGTCAGTATATTTTCTAATATTATTTTGTGTTTGTGTTTGACTGTTTCATCAATTTTATTGTATTTTAAAACATACGTTCTGAAAAGGAAGTGAAATATGTTTTTAGTTTCTTAATTTTTTAAAATAATAGTCTTGCTGTATAGTTCAGGCTGGCCCCAACCTTGAGATCCTCTGCCTCCATGTCTCAAGTACTGGATCACAGGTACCTGCCACCACACCAGTTTAGTTCATGAGTTTTAAATGTATCCTCACATAGGGGGTCAGATGGCCACTTCTAATGCTCTGCTTGGGGGCTATTGCTATATTTTTGATGATTTTTAAAACAAATAGACTTGGGTCAGTGAGATGGCTCAGTGGATAAAGGCATTTGCTGCCAATCCTGATGACCTGAGTTCAGTCCCCAAGACCCACATAGTAGAAGAGAACGGATTCCTACTAGCTGTGCTGGGACCTCCACA
>NW_008444666.1:0-476 GCF_000622305.1 Nannospalax galili
AGAACTATACAATCTGTGGACATTTGTACACCAAGCAGTTTTTTACCATGTCTAATAATGAGCACTAAAATGTGGACATTACAACACTTTGTTGCTTATATGAAGAAAAATCCCAGGAGAGTAATGAAAAGCCACAACACATTCTCTTTAGCCTGATACCTTACAGCAACAGTGTAAGACACTTTGCAAGGTGATGGGCCTGGATTCACCTTTCCTGCTAGGAAAAAAAGATACAGATTTGGCAGGCCAGCTGAAGGTTCAACCTGAAATTGAAAACTCTGTTTATCCTCTCTTCTCCTCCAGGCCTATAAAATATGCAACCACATTAACCTAATAGGATCCTCTCCTCTTAGGCTGATGTCCCTACTTTACCCAACTACAGAATTATCTAAATTCAAAATTGCCAAGTAATGCAATTATTTGAGTGCAATTATTGGTACAAAAGAAAAATCTCAAATATGAATTTTTTTTTTTTT
>NW_008444667.1:0-476 GCF_000622305.1 Nannospalax galili
TCTCATACCACATTGAATGGAAGATGAATCAAAATTTCCATTAAAGGAAAAGCTCTTAAGCCAGAATATAAATAAGAGCTTTGGTGTGTTCACTTGTTCAGGGCAGAAAAAGCAAGCTTACAGTGTACCTTGAAATTCCTTTGGATAAGAACAAGCACGTTCTGGGGAGTTGGGCCTGTCTTGGGGAAGGCTGTTACTTTACTAAGAATTTTACATGGCTGGAGAGATGAAAAATGAAAGCCAAATTTAAACTAAACTGAGAACTGGAGGTTTTGAGCCAGTAATATTTTCCCTGTAAATTCTCTTTGGAAAGACTTTGAGATCTGAGTCAGTGAGGGTGAATCCATTTTCCAAAATTTTGTTTCTGGAAGCACATTTAATCGAAAGGAAAAACCCCAAGAATGTATCTAGAGTTGAATGTCATGAAGCAACTGGGAGGGTCTCAAAATAGCAACAATGGGAAATAAAGGAAGCCA
>NW_008444668.1:0-476 GCF_000622305.1 Nannospalax galili
CCCTTGGAGGAACCAGGCTCCTGGGGACACAACATCTGACAGAGGGTTAGTATCTAGAACATTCAAAGAGCTAAAAAAAAGTAACATCAACAAAAACAACCAATTAAAAATTGAGGAAAGGAATTAAACAGTTATCAAATGATGAAAAAATTTCTCAATTTTTTAAAAATGTTCAACAATTTTAGTCATCAAAAAATCCAAATTAAAATTATTGTGAGATTTCGTATCACCTTTGTCCAAGTGGCTAAGATACCAAAAGTGCAACAAACAAACAAACAAACAAACAAACAAAAGAACCCCAAATGATTTTACATGATGGTGAAGATGTGAGGAATGGGGAAAGTTTATTCACTGTAAGTGAGTGTAAAAATGGCTGCAGCCACTATAGAAATCAATGTGTGGATTCCTCAAAAAGATAAAAATAGATTTGCCACATGATTCACCCATAGTACTCTTAGGCATATACCTAAATGACT
>NW_008444669.1:0-476 GCF_000622305.1 Nannospalax galili
TTTTTTTTTTCTTGAAGAAAACCGAACTCAAACACTTTCTAAAACTATTCATCTCTGGACTTGGGCTTTCTGATAGATTTTGTTTTGTTTTGTCTTTGTTCTGTTCTGCTTCAGGACTGAAGGGCTCCCTCCAGAGGCTGCAGTTGGAGTATGTGGACGTGGTCTTTGCAAATCGTCCAGACAGCAACACCCCCATGGAAGGTGAGTGAAGAAATTTAATAAAACACTATAGACTTTTTCTACTCACCGTAAGTAATGATATATATTCAAACTGATGTGACTGAATACAGAGAGGTTTTTATTACCCTTCTGATGCTTTGTAACCTCAGTATTTTCCCTGAAAGTCAATACAACTGCTACTTTCCTCCTCCTCCCCTTCCTGTTCTATAATGACTCGAAGTCTGATTAGTTTCCAGTCCTCAGCAATAAATGCTAAGTGTGCTGTGAACAGAGACTTGACAAGAAAAAGCATTCTT
>NW_008444670.1:0-475 GCF_000622305.1 Nannospalax galili
TCAGAGGGGGCAGGTGACATGACGATCTGAACCTCAGAGTTGGCAGGTGACACGACCATATACACGTCAGAGTGGGCAGGTGGCACGATCATATGCAAGTCAGAAAGGGCAGTTGACACGATCATCTGCACGTCTGATGGGGTAGGTGACATCACCATCTGCACGTTAGAGGTGGTGGGAGACACGACAATCTGCACGTCAGTTGTGGCAGTTGACACGACCTTTCTTTATGGCAAAGGGGGCAGATGTCACGACGATCTGCAAGTCATTGGGGGCAGGTGACACGACCATGAGCACGTGAGAGGGGGCAGGAGACTTAACCATCTGCACGCCAGAGGGGGAGGTGACACCACCATGTGCACGTAACAGGGGGCAGGTGACACGACCATCTGCACGTCAGAAGGTGCAGGTGACAGGACCGTCAGCACGTCAGAGGGGGCAGGTGACATGACCATGTGCATATCAGAGGGGGCAG
>NW_008444671.1:0-476 GCF_000622305.1 Nannospalax galili
TTTATTTATTTATTGAGACAGGGTTTCCCTGTAGCCTCAGCTGGCCTGTAACTCATGTAGACCAGGCCTCCATATTGCAGAAATCTGCCTGCTTCTGCCTTCTGAGTGCTTGGATTAAAGGTGCCACTGTGCCAGGCTTGGAATTTTTTATATACATACATTTTTTCTTGAATTTTTTTGTGTGTATTTCATACAGAACATCTTGATCATCTTCACATCCCCTTCCCAATCGGAACCCTCCCATAGCCCTTCCCTGACACTTGATTTCAAGCATTCTTGTGTTAAGGCCTATTGAGTCAAGTTAGTGTCCCAAGATGCCCCTCAGTGCAAGTTCATCTACTGAGGTCTAGTCAACCTTTCTAGAGTCCATTTAAGAAGATCAGCTCTTCCTCACCCAGCATTTATCAGCTGTCAATAGTTCTTCAGCTAAGTTGGGGCCTACTGCCCATTTCCACAGTTCTAAGTTGGGTTTTTGT
>NW_008444672.1:0-476 GCF_000622305.1 Nannospalax galili
TCTATTCAGCAGTAAAGAAAGATGAAATAATGAAATTTGCAGGTAAATGGTAAATGGATGGATCTAGAAACTGTTATACTAAGTCAAGTAATACAGAGTCAGAAAAACAAATGCTGAATGTTCTCCTTCATATGTGGATCCTAGCACCAAATCTTTTTAAATTCCATGTCCTTTCAGTAAGATGATGCCATACAGCAGTCCCTTCTGCATGATATAACTACCACCATCACAACTTTGGCTGAGCCTGATCACTAAAAATAGTCACAATTGGGTTGTTGACAGTTGTGCTCATTCATTAAATGAGGGCCAAGCAGGGTCACTGGACTCTCACCTAAGTATCCAGCCACTCTTCCCAGTCAACTCGTCCAGCTTTGGAAGACAAAAGAAAAACGAGGAAGAACCTAATAGAGGGATGTTTTTGGAAACCTTTGTCAAGAAACTCCAATGGACTCTCATATGAACATTTGAAAATTGCC
>NW_008444673.1:0-476 GCF_000622305.1 Nannospalax galili
CTTCCTTGTCAACTTGAATTAGAATAGAATTAAGTCTTACTAAATTCCTTAACAGTCCAAATTCTATCATGAAGGCTCTAAAGAACATATTACATATTACCCTTGTGTTAGTAGCTATTACAAGTTCAAAAGCCTGGAAGTCAAAGCCAGGCATTGATGACCCACACAAGTAATCACAGTAACTGCCAGAAATCAGGTCTCCAAGTTCAGCCTGAGCTATGTGAGACTCTATCTCAAAAGAAAAAAGAAAAAGAAGAAAGTAGAAAGCCAAACTATTCTAAAAGACCTTCTATGTGATCTCAATGAAGCTGTTCCAGGACATTTGAGGCCCACTGCCAGTGATGATTAGTGATGATCTTAAACCACAAAATGCTCTGCCCAAGATGGCAAGCTTTCTAAGCATTCCTCAATGTTAACTGCCTATAAAAGAGTATGAAAACTGGTAACCTGGTAACTTTCTCCTTATTCTGTTTTTT
>NW_008444674.1:0-476 GCF_000622305.1 Nannospalax galili
GGGGGGTACAATTTTTTGTTTGTTTTGAAACAGGGTCTGATTACACGGCCCAGGCTGGCTTCCAACTCTCTATCCTCCTGCCTCAGCTTCTCGAGTGCTTGGATGACAGGCACATGCCAAGTTGCCCCGAAAGTTCCTAAAGTTTTCATCCCAGGCTGACCTTGGCCCTGGCAGATGATGGGGAGAGAGTGAACCAGGATGTCCCTTCAGACTGGTCTCTGTTCCAGTCAATGCCACTGAAGCCCAGAGAGGTGATGGCAACCCGGACGCTGAACCTAGAAATGACTGCCCTTGAAAATTAAACCATCAAATCAGCCCACAGTAAATGACAGTTTAATCTCAGAGGAGAGAGAAGGAAGGACACACAGAAATCGAGCCTTTAACTGGTGGGGATGTGGGAGGTCACCATGGCAGAGGAGAGGAGGGGGCAGCAATGTAAGGGAGAGCCAGGGCCACAGGCAAGGGGTAGGCTGATG
>NW_008444675.1:0-476 GCF_000622305.1 Nannospalax galili
GTGTCTGGAGTTCTTTCCCCTTTTCTGCTCATCTTAACTCGTTCTCCCTCCCTTGCTGCTGCTCTGCCTGTCCACGTGCATCACCTACCTGGAATGTCCAAGGAGCCGGTGCCTCTGCTCCTTTTGTGCCTCCTGCCAGCCCTCTCCATAGTGCAGTGGAAGCCTTCTGGAGTGTGCACTGACCACACCAGCCCTCTGCGTCAGACCTCTGTGTTGGATACATGTAAAGTTGGTGCTAGGCATGGTGGCTAGAGATTAGTGCTATTTAACAAAACCAAATACTTTTCACCGGAACGATAGGAAGATGCTTCGAGGGCATTGCTGAGATCCCGGATAGGCCAATAACAGGCCTGCTCTACCCTGTTAGGCCATTTCTAGTCAGTGTCCTTAAACCATCTCCACCCTGGGATGAGGACACATGCTTCCTCCTTTCCTGTGTCTCCTGCTTCAGCTCAGCTGCTACAGTTCAGATGCAA
>NW_008444676.1:0-476 GCF_000622305.1 Nannospalax galili
AGATGATGCTGTACAGCAGTCTCTTCTGTGTGAAATGACTACCATCATCACGACTTCACCTGTGCCTGCTTGCTAAACATCATCACAATTGGGCTTGTTTGCGGTTGTGCTCTTTCACTAAATGAGGGGCAAGCAGGGTCACTGGACCCTTGCCAGAATACCAGCCACTCTTCCCAGCCAACTGTATGTAATTTAGCCCTAATCAGACACGGTCTCCTGGATTTTGGAATGACTAAAGTATATAATCTGGGGAAGGCTAGAAAGAGAAGGCTTGATCCATGCTGGATAAAGGCTTTCCAGTGTGCATCCACTCAAGTCATTCATACACCTCAGCAGCCCCTAAGTCATCTCTGTAAGCAAGCTCAGTAAGTTCACTGGTTTCCCAGGAACACTTTAATCAAACATTGGTTTGCCACTAGAACCTGAGAAGGGGATAAACATTGCTTAGTGTCCCCAGGAAAAGAATTCTCACAACA
>NW_008444677.1:0-476 GCF_000622305.1 Nannospalax galili
AAATCTATAAGGGGGCTGGAGAGACGGCTCAGTGGCTAAGAGCACTTGCCACTCTTCCAGAGGACCCAGGTTCCCAGCACCCACATGGAGCTAACGACCATCCATAACTCCAGTTCCAGAGGATCCGACACCCTCTTCTGGCCTCTGCACAACACAGGTGGACTTACATACATGCAGACAATACACTCAATACACATTAAAAAAATAAGTAAATAAAATATTTAAAAATTTTGATAATGAAGATCACAAAATCTAGCATGTCAATTTCTAAGTCTAAGAAATCTTTTCTACTGGATGAATTTAGTATTTGCTTCTGGTAGTAAACATTGTAGCTGAAAATTGCAATAACATACTTGCAACAGATTTTAGAAGCCACACAACAGAGTATCTTAGTTCACAGTATCTCAGACTTGAATCCAGCTGTTCCCCACTGAGAAGCACCTCCAGCACTCTAAGGAGGCACACGGACATGTCAC
>NW_008444678.1:0-476 GCF_000622305.1 Nannospalax galili
CTCTCTCTCTCTCTCTGACTGACAGAGACATCTTTTGAGTGTGGATCCCATAATTATAGATTACAGGAAGATGCATACTATGAAATGATAACCCTTGAACCCTAGAACTCTGAGACTCGGGGAGCTACATCTATGGACACCATTGCCAGTGCTTTGCTGCCTCAGCATGTGGGCTTGGACCCATGAGCGAAATGGGGACAAAGAGCAGGCCCTAGAGGGCTCATAGTCTCATTCATAAAAGAATTTAAGAACAGACCCAACTGGAAGCCTTAGGACAATTTTATTAGAATCTTAAGGATAAATCCTCAGGGCAGGCGAGCTGGTCATCTCACTAGCTGCCTTGAGGAGGAGAATGGAGGGAAGAAGGAAAGAAAATCATGAAGCCATGAAGGTTTAGAACCTACATGGAGGTCAGACGTGGCTGACGGGCAGCCACATGGCTGGGAGAAGGAAGCTTTAGAAAGTGTAAAGAAGTA
>NW_008444679.1:0-476 GCF_000622305.1 Nannospalax galili
ATGTCCAGTAACCGCCCTAGGTCATGGAATTGATGGCAGCAGAGCAGATATTGAAGGCCAGGCATTTTCTTCTCTTTCTCTAAAGTTTTTGCTTTTTACATTCACATCAAGTTGTGCTGATGATGTTGGCACAATGACAATGAGAAGATTGTCCGAAATAAATGTGAAAATGAATCCTGGGCTATTCATTACCCAAGTTTTATAAGCAAGCCATCATCCCCGTTGCAGCATTGAGCTGAATTAGAGAAATCTGAGTGCACACATAGGGAGCATCATTCTCGTTTATGGTGCTCTTAGCTGCGGGATCGGAGGGTGGATGTGAGGGAAGAAGCCTGCCTTTCACCTCCCCCCAAACCCTATTTAACCTGGAGTAAAACAATAAAAAGGAAACAGAATTCTTTCAGAAAAAGACCTCTCACTGCGTTCCCTATTTCATTTGAGAAATATTTGTCATCAGTTTTAATCAATTCTTTTTT
>NW_008444680.1:0-476 GCF_000622305.1 Nannospalax galili
TCCATCCGTCCGTCCATCAATCTGTCTCTGCATGTGAGAACACAGCATATTGTGTTTTGTTTGCTTTTTGACTTGTACAGGCTCATTCACCCCATCCTGAAGCACGCTAACAAAGTCATTAACACTGAGGTATCTTCTGCAGCCCCTCTTTCTGCCTCACTCCTTAAACTGACTCTATTTCTTTGGCCCACAAGTTTACTCCTCCAAGCTCACAGGCTAGAAAACAGAAGAATGCAGAACTAATGAAATACCCATTCATAAAAACCAATATCATTGGGAATAAAATTTAAATTGCTAAGAAGTGAGAAATAGCTAGTTCTTAAAAACTTTTGACACACTTTAGACTTGCCCATTGTTTATGAGTCTTGGTCATCTGAAAGATGCCATTCTAAATTCAGTGATATTATTTATTTCAGTTTAGTCTCGTGATAAAGCAGGAAGGAAAGACTGTATGATTGGAAGTTTCCTTTGTGATG
>NW_008444681.1:0-476 GCF_000622305.1 Nannospalax galili
TCTGGTGTCCCAGTAATCAAGGTACTCATATGGTATAAAAGATAAAAACCAACTTCCTGTGTAGTGGAACATCTCTCGAGTGGGGCTTGTGTATTGAAACGGAAGATAAAATACAATACTTTAATTATCAGTTCTAAGGAAATTATGATTAAAGTGAGATTTGTTGCCTAGATCTAGATGGAAATAGCAAATGAGTTCATGAGAATATGAATCTTGAAGCTCATAAACAACAGATCAGAGAATTTATGAATAAAACCTCCCCTCAATATGGTGGTTCTCAAGTAATGAATACTAATTGTAGCAATTCATTCCATCATTAGCAACACAGTTCTCATACTGAGCTGACATTAAGAAATGAGGTGTCCTCCTGCACCAGCACACACAGCATGCATGTGTTATATCTGGCTGGTACCTGGGTGCACAGGCAGCAACTTATTTCAAACATGGAGCTAAAAGTAATCCATTTGATGACTACC
>NW_008444682.1:0-476 GCF_000622305.1 Nannospalax galili
GTTCCTCAAAAATCTCACAAGTTGACATCCATCTGAATAAATAATAATAATAATAATAATAATAATAATAATAATAATGGCAGTGGCGGCATTGCTGCTGCTGCTCCTGCTGGAATGACTTGAGTAACTCCTAAAGGCCTTCATGAGATTCTCCAGCGTGGCCATGGCAGCCTCCTGCCCAGCGGAGCACACTGGCCTGCAACATACCATGCTCAGCAGCCGAGAAATGAATGGGGATCTGTGCTGCCAGCAGGAGCAGAACCCAGGTGCCCGGCCGTCTTGGACCCATCCCCTCCATCCTGAGGATTAGATCTGAAAGATTTTTAAGCAGAGGAGCAAAATGTTAGCCAGCCAAATGAAGTAGCTTTGTTCCAGGGGATCCAACGCCCTCTTCTGACCTCCCTGGGCACTGCAGGACATGAGTGTATTTATATACAGGAAAACAAAACAAAACAAAACAAAACAAAACAAGTTTG
>NW_008444683.1:0-476 GCF_000622305.1 Nannospalax galili
ATCTATGAGATGCAGATTACTTGTTGGCTAAATCTGATAGCTCGCATAAAAAAATGAAGAAATTCATATGGTGATGCCTTCATCCAGAGAGGGTCCAATCCTATATCAGTGGCATTCAGAGTCATAACTGGCTCTCATACAGAATTGGACATAGCTTAATGTTCTAAAATTTGATGTATACATTATATTAATTGTATTATACTTTTCCAATTCTACAATAATGTGAACAGTTTGATTAGCATGATTAAACGCTTTCAAATACACATTTTCTGCATCCAGATAGTTGAGTGACTATTCTTAAAAGCTGTTCTATTGTTGTGACACAAATAAATATTATCAGATTAAAATAATAGAGTAAAAGTTTTATTTTTAAGGAGTAAAAGTAAAGATATTGACAAGGTTGCAATTAATAATGTTACCATGTAGAGATGGATGGAATTCACTTTAACAAATAGTAATGATTCTTTTTCTGTGAT
>NW_008444684.1:0-476 GCF_000622305.1 Nannospalax galili
CTTATTTTCAAATTATGTATGTAGGTGTATGTACATTGAGTACAGGTAACCAAGGAGGCTAGAAGGGGGCTTCAGATCCCCCTGGAAATAAGTTACAGCGGGTTGTGAGCCACCTGACACAGGTGCTAGTAACTGAACCCAGGTCTTCTACAAGAGCAGCAAGTACTCCTGAGCCATCTTTCCAGACCAAGACCCTTTTCTGAGGCATTTTTTCTACTTACAATTTGGTTGTTTTCTGAGAGTAAACTCACTTTTCATTGTTGCTGTCCTCACCTCTGCCTCCCATAAAACAATTCAGATGCCAGTATCCAGTTATCCAAACACCTGTCGCCAGGAACATCACTAATCATGATGCCTGTCACTCACTAGCATCCTACAAATCGTTTCCAAAATGGTTGCTGTAGGAGCAATGTCAGTTGAGCATGTTGTTGTACAATTCTAATTCCAGTACTCAGGAGGCAGAGGTAGATCTCTGT
>NW_008444685.1:0-476 GCF_000622305.1 Nannospalax galili
ACTGAAGGAAATATTTGGGGAAACAGTTCAGCACTCCAGAGTGTTACTATAAATTTGAAAAAGGATCAAGGAAATTACACATGCAAGGGTCAGGTCATTTGAGTTAATGAGGTGCTATATTTGCAGAAAGTAACATTTATGATTTTTTTTCCTATGAAACATGCTATGCTGTCATAAAATACTGCAAGAATGTAGGAACAGTTTTACTCCATGCACTTCTCCAGGAGTATTTCCAGGTACTTCAATTCTTCTTTTGTTTTTTTATTTTTCTTTCTTTCTACTTTTTCTGTTTTAGTTTCCATTTTTAGGATTCTCAGACATTTCTTCCCTGTTTACAGCTCAATATCCAAGTCAATTAAACACTGTCAAGTGTAGAAAAAAACTAAATGTCATTTAAAGTAAAGCGAAACAAAATTGTAAGAGCCAGAGGTAGTAGATGACCATAAGAAAACAGTTTTCCAGACAGCTGGTCAGTT
>NW_008444686.1:0-476 GCF_000622305.1 Nannospalax galili
GCAGATGTTCTAAAAACTGTTAGAGCTGGAGTGGACGTCTGTTGGCAAAACAGTGTTTGCTGGACATGGCAGAGCCATGAACTTACAGTGGCTGTGACTGCATGCATAAGACCTGCACAAGATCAAGCCAGCCAAATTCCAGCATGGACTGGAGAAGAGCTCATGGAGTCCCATTCCTGACTGAGGAGCTGTTGACAGTTGATGGCTGCTGGGGGAGGGAGAGTCAGTTTTCCTCAGGGATGCAACTCCTGCTGCAGTAGATGGTCCCACAGCAATGCACATGCCTGCAACATCGAGTTTTTTAAAAAGAGCACATGAAGTTGAGAAGGAGAAATGGAGGAGTTGGGGGCAATGGGCTCAGAGCTGATGCAAACACACTATATGCATACATGAAATTCTCAGACAACCCTGAAAGAGCCAATTAGCTGAACTGAAAGTGTTTATTTTGGGGGAATAGGAAATGGGGCGTGAGTTCA
>NW_008444687.1:0-474 GCF_000622305.1 Nannospalax galili
AGAGAGAGAGAGAGAGAGAGAGAGAGAGAGAGAACAGGAAGTATGGCAAGGCTATAAACCCTCAAAGCCCACTTCCACTGTCATTCCAGGAAGGCTGCATCTTCTGAAGGCTCTGTAACCTCAGTTGATGGTGCTGTGTAGGGAGGTCAGGGACAACATTCAGGAGTCACTTCTCTCTTTTCACCATGGGTTTCAGGAATTGAACTCAGATTGGCAGGCTGCCACAGGAAATGCTTTTGCCCACTGAGCCATCTCACTAGCCCATATTATATATTATTTATTATTAAATATTATGTAAGTCATGAATTGCATTACAATGTTTCATCAGCAATGGACCAATACCTATAATGGCAGTTACATAAGACTAATAGAGGTAAATTATTCTATCACCTGTGATGAAGGCATCCCAGGCTGTGGATGGAAACCCGATGATATTTATCAGCGACTATGTAGCCTAAATATGCATCATAGCTT
>NW_008444688.1:0-476 GCF_000622305.1 Nannospalax galili
AGAACTCTTTTTCATATTCCCTAATTATGAACTTGCAGGATTTTCACTGAACCAAAATGAAAGCAGTTGACTCTGAATTGATCAATGTACTTCATGATTTGGAATAAAAATAAGCCCAAATATTGACTAGTAAGAATTTAAATGTTAATAAAATATCCAAGACAACGTTCAGTTCTGCTCTTGTAGAATGGTGTTAATTTACGGTGTATGTACTCCTGGAGAAAGGTCCAAAAAGTACTGAGATCTTATTCACAATGACATATTTTTTTCTCACACAGGTACATGCTAATGCTTAAGGACAACTAAGGTTTATTAAGATATAAAGAATGGACCAGCCAAACAAAGAAGAGTGAATTTTGTTTCCCAATATCCTGTTTTTGGAACTGCTTCTCAATATCTTCCATAGGTTCATATACACTTACTCTTTATGTATTTTAAATTTGTTTTACATTTAGTGTGTGTGTGCATGTGCGTGC
>NW_008444689.1:0-476 GCF_000622305.1 Nannospalax galili
CGCCCTGTACACTTAGACATCGCTATTATTTCACCCAGCTGTGCAGGAATCTCCAAAGTTAGTTGCTTTAGACTGCAGGAAATCATGCCAGTCTTACAATTCTACCCATTTTCAATTTGAAAATTGAGTGATTGGATATTTTTCTGTTTTTTTGTTTGTTTATTTGTAGACATAGTAAATGTGAGGCTTGATGGAACATCCTCTACCAGATCACTTCTCTGCATGCTGTGGAAATTTCTAAAGAATCGTTTCCAGTAGAGGGCATTGTTCTGTTTTTCTCAGAACAAATGTTTTTCAAACTTAAGGATTTTGTTCTTATTATAATTTCTCTGGAGTTAATTAAAAAACAAATCCATAGACTCAGATGGGTTTGTTTAATAACATTTTGTTAATATTGTATGAAATTAGGAATTTTACTTTGACATTTCTTTGCTCATACATAATACACCCCATCAGTTACCCATACCATCACCAGC
>NW_008444690.1:0-476 GCF_000622305.1 Nannospalax galili
CAGCACTCCAGAGGCAGAGGCAGGCGGATTTCTGTGAGTTCAAGGCCAGCCAGGTCTGAAGGGAGACCCTGACTCAAAAAGAACAAAGGGGTGGGGGGAGTTCAAGGTCATCCTTTGTTACCTAGTGAGTTCCAGGTCATCCTGAGCTACACGAGATCCTGTCTCAAAAAACATTCTCCTCCCTAAACAAAAGACTCATTAAGTAGCCCAGATGGCCTGGGATTCCAGTTTATCCTGCCTTTTAGCCTCCAGACTGCTGAGATTACAGGTGCATGCCCCTACACCTAGTACTTTTGTCTTTAATCTGCATTTTTCGTATTTGGTTCCTACACACTCGTGTCCCTATGATATATGTCATATATATGATGTATAAATATAATATAGGACCCTGAGACCCTCTTCATTCACTGGCTACCCCCCCAATGCCTCCAGACCCCCACTAATTGCTCTTTTAGCTTCTGTAAAATGCTTGGCTG
>NW_008444691.1:0-476 GCF_000622305.1 Nannospalax galili
CTCTTCTGTCCTCCACGGGCATTGCACAACATGGGTGCACTTACTTACATGAAGGCAATACACACATACACTTAAAAAAAAAACACCAAAGTGAAAAAATTATGGTACCACATAGACCACAACAAGGACACAGTTCACAGTATTACAGAGACAAATGTCACCTCATTCAGCCTCAGCTGGTAACAGGCACACCTGGAAGCTCAAATTCACTGCTCTGCACATATCTGAGAATGATCATGAACATAACCCAACTATTGATTTGGGGGTTACAAATACATTTTTTGACAAGGGGGTGAATTCACAAGCATAGATTCTACCAATGAGAAGTGACTGTATTTAGCAAACAACTTAGGTAGCACCTACCTGGTGCCAGATAGCATTCTGAGATTGGTGTCTTTTGAATGGGAAATGTGCCCTGTAGGCACATGTGTCCAAGGCTTGGTTCCCAGCTGGTGGCACTATTTTGGAGAAAGGTG
>NW_008444692.1:0-476 GCF_000622305.1 Nannospalax galili
AATTAATTAATTAATTAATTAAATAGCTGGGCATGGGGTCGCATACCTTTTATCCCAGCATTCTGGAGTGAAAAACAGGCAGATCTCTGTGAGATAGAAGTCAGCCTGGTCTATATATGGTTGCGTTCCAAATCAGCTTGGTCTATATAGTGAGTTCCAGGCCAGCCTGGTGGACATTGTAAGTTTCAGGCCATCTTGGGCTACAGTGAGGTCCTTTGTGGAAAAAAAGTCAAGCCTTAGGGCTACAGAGATGGCTCGGTGGTTGAGAGCACTTGCTGCTCTTCCAAAGGACCTGAGTTCAATCCTTAGCTCCCAGGTTGGGTGGCTTACAGTGGCCTGTGATTTCAGCTCCAGATGATTCAACCCTATTTTCTGGCCTCCACAGGCACCCACATATACATCAATAAAGTAATAAAAATAAATCTTCAAGAGGCAGAGGCAGGCAGGTCTCTGTGAGTTCAAGGCCAGCCTGGTCT
>NW_008444693.1:0-476 GCF_000622305.1 Nannospalax galili
ACAAAAAATATTTTAGAGGATTGGCAAAACAATGCATTATCCTGCACTACCATCCCATAATGAATAGGAGAGTTACAAATATAACCTCTATGAAGCTTCAAAAGTCTATTGTCCTCTGTTCCAAGCAAGTATCAGATGATCACAGAAATTTAAAACTAAAAAGATACTAAACATAAATAAGGTTTAATACAGCATGAATAGGTTTCATCCATTCATGTACCCACATTGGGTAAAATAGCATGGAAAAAGACATTTACTTAGTTGTCTCTTTATAATCTTTAGTCATTTTCTCTGAGCTATTCCAGATTCATATCATGAGCTGTTACTGATGCCTCCCTGCAGTTCTGCATCCCTGATGAGCTTGTTGGGGCTGGCTCAACGTGAAGGCCATTCACAGGTCCCAGGAAGAAATGGGCTCCATCCTCCCTTACTATACCTGTTGTTTCCCTGAGTCACATGGTCCCCGGTCTGCCCTG
>NW_008444694.1:0-476 GCF_000622305.1 Nannospalax galili
GAGTTGGCATGGGTCCTGTGCTCAGTGCTACCATTGCCACAAGTTCACATGGGCAAGCTTCTAATGGACTGAAAGCCTCTGCTTCCCTGTGTTTGTGAAACAGCCCTGGATCTTGTTATCTCCCCCCACCCCTTTCTGAAATGGTCCCTAAGGATTGAGAGTGTGAGGTTTAACCTAGGAGTCCTATCCAGAGACAAACACTGTGTTGTCTCTTATTCTTTTAAAGTATGGCAAGTTGTGGCCTTCCATGTGCATCACACTCTGTTATATAAGGAAGCTTCCCTGGTGGGAATTGAGGGATGCACTAGTTATCTTTCCACCCTTTGTTCTGTTATGGTTCCATGAGCCTTAGGTGAAGAGGTTCAACTGTAGATGTCTCACCTAGGACCACGTATTTCTCAGACATATGTTCTCTGTGTCTGACCAGCTGTGGGATTCTGCAGTAGCCTCCATCTGTAGCAAAAAGAAGCTTTTTT
>NW_008444695.1:0-476 GCF_000622305.1 Nannospalax galili
CAATACTCACATAGGAAATTCTCAAAAATACTTCAGGATTAAGAACAAAAAAGAAATATACTTCTAATGCCATTCTTAATGTTGTTATAAACATATGGAATTAGACCATTTCTAATGTCACCTCTCCAGTTGAATAAGCTGTTCAGGACCCTACGTTCTTAAGCCAAGACATGCTGATTCCTGCAGGCACTGCTGTTTTCACTCAGGGCTGCTTTGGCTCTCTGGGGTTTGCCATTCTTCCACAGGAGTCTGAAGGTTGCTTTTGTTTTATTTCTGTGAAGAGTGACAGTGTGCTATTGATGGGCATCACAATGAATGTGTGCACTGCTTTTGGTGCTGCATTGATTTTCACAATATTAATTCTTCCCATCAATCACCATGAAAGATTTTTCCATCTCATGTCTTCCTCAAACTCCGTCTTGGGAGTGGGGTGGAGACAGGAGGATCCCTGTAGCTCAATGACCTGCCAGCCTGTG
>NW_008444696.1:0-477 GCF_000622305.1 Nannospalax galili
TCTCCTTATGCTTTCTGTTCTTTGTAAAAATCTAGATTCTAGAGTTTCTGCCCCTCCGGTCCTGCCTTGTTCCACATAAACCTATGACCTTCAGTTCATCCGTTTTCTTGCAAACAGCATGATTTTCTTCTTCTTTTTTTTTTAAAGATTTATTTTATTTATTTGTGTATGTGTATACATAGACATGTCTGAATAAGTGTGTTCCATGTGTGGTCAGTGCCTCCAGAGGCTGTAAGATGGCATCAGACTGCCTGGAACTGGCGTTACAGGTGGTTGCGAGCCACCTGTCATGGGTGCTGAGAACTAAACCCAAGTCCTCTGGAAGAGCAGTAAGTGCCATTTACTGCTAAGCCATCTCGGCAGGCCCTCATTTTGTTCGTTTATGGCTATATAATACTCCATTCTGTATCTGTTCCATATTTGCTTTCTTTAGTCTCCATTGGTCGGTGCTAAAGATGAGTCCATGATTTTGCAGCT
>NW_008444697.1:0-476 GCF_000622305.1 Nannospalax galili
TCACATTGGAGCATTGTGATGTCACATTGAAGCATTGTGATGTCACATTGGTCAATAGTGAGGGAATACTGAGCACCGTGTTTGCATATTGAGCATGGTGATGATGCAATGGATCATTTTAATAACACGATGGCGCATTGTGACAGCACATTGTGAAGTCAAATTTCTAACGTGGTGATGGCACATTGGCCAAATATAATGGCACATGGGGCCAGAGTGTTGGAACATTGGAGCACTGTGGTGTCACATTTCAGCATTGTGATGTAGCATTGAAGGATTGTGATGTCACTTTCAAGCATTGTGATGTCACATTGGGGAATTGTGAGGGGACATTAAGTACCGTGTTTGCATATTGAGCATAGTGTTCACACAATGGTTCATTGTAATGACACAATGGAGCATTTTGATGGCACAATTGAACATTTTGAAGTCATATTGTAATATTGTGATGGCATATTGGAGCAATATAATGGCAC
>NW_008444698.1:0-476 GCF_000622305.1 Nannospalax galili
AAAATGTCCAAATACTTGGAGCCTATGGGGGACATTTTCATGCAAACCACCACAGATTGTGACTGGGATACTTATCTATAAATTTAAGGATCCGTATTTAGCACATAGTAAGAAATTACCTTTGTCTAGGGATGTGACAGCATTGGGATTTTCTCTTAAGATGTATGACCTCTCCAGCAATGTGTATTTGGCTAGGTTTATAGTACAACAGGAGTTTCTTCCCATTGAATGGGCTTTAAGTCCAATTAGGTAACTGTTGATTACCCTCAAGATAAAAGTACTACTACTGTACCAATGTTTGCTGTGCCAGTCATTGATGTGGTTATTAGGTTTTGAAGCTGGAGTTGCATCATTGATTGATGTTCTCCCTTACCAGCTTTGCATAGTGCTTTCCATAGCTATGAGAGCTAGCCTTTAGGGGAGGTGGCTTCCAGGTCAGTTCCAACTTCCAACTTGTGATGGTTTGAATAAGAATG
>NW_008444699.1:0-477 GCF_000622305.1 Nannospalax galili
CTCCCCTACAGTGCCACAAACTATGAACCAAGTGTCCAAATACTTAGAGCCTGTGGGGGACACTCATTCAAACCACCACGTGTGTATTTGTACAAGAGAATTCCAGAGTCTTGCCATTTTTAATTCATGGACATATCTTTGGAAAAGACATTTTCAAGCAACTTTTAAAAGCTTATCAATGAGGTGGTAGGTAGGCAGACAGAGTAAAAGAGGGAATATGGGAATAGGTCACTAAAATACTGAAGACCTTTTGAAAAGCCACATGTAAGCCTGCTACTGAGGAAGTGCTCTAAAATATATACATGTACATATATTAAAAGGGACTGAATGAAGTTACCCTATAACAAGGGGACAATACCCCAACTAGATACCTCATCTTAGCAAATTAAACCAGTACCAGGCCAGTGGGATCCCATTGACACCCCAAACATTATAGGCTATTGTCATTTCTCTTGGTTACCTTCAAGAACTTGATAG
>NW_008444700.1:0-477 GCF_000622305.1 Nannospalax galili
AAAAATGCAAATAAATAAGTTTTAAATTAAAAAAATTTAATATATAGATCTCTTTAAAATATTTGTCCTTTTTTTCTGTTTGTGTGTGTGTGCATGCATGTGCATTTGGAAGCCAGGGGACAACCTCAGGTGTCATCTCAGGAACATTTTCTGCCTCCTTTGAGACAGGATCTCCCACTGACTGGGGCTCACCAATTAGGCTACACTGGCTTGGCCAGCACGCCCCAGGGATCCTCTGTCTCCACTTACTCAGGGCTGGGAGTACGGGTGTCACCCTGCCTTCTGGGGGTTGAACTTAGGTTCCCAGGCTTGCAAGGCAAGCACTTTACCAGCTGAGCCATCTGCCCAGTCTGGGCTTCACTTTTAATGGGCACTTGGTCAGGATGATCTCTAGAACATAACTGAGCATTCTGCTTAAGAATTCTAACACTGTCTTAACACTCAGCACCATGTTCCTGCTTTCTGCATCATTTAATT
>NW_008444701.1:0-476 GCF_000622305.1 Nannospalax galili
AAATACCCTTCATTTGAAAGGAATTACGAATAAGGATACTTGAATTTTTCACTATCAGAGGGGACAGAGACACTCTAGGAGGAATATGAGTATTTACAAGTAACTTTAGGATTCTGTCTTCTAGTTCATGCCAAGGTGCCAATGAGAAAAGAGCCCAAATTCCAGGTAATAAGGGAAGCAACCATAATATACAATGAAACATGGTAAAACCAGGTATTTAAGAATATTAGCAATATGTAATATTCATCACAATAAGAAACATTAAAAGGAGAAAAGAATGTTTATGTATATACTGCATATCAAATAACATACCTAGTGTGCTTCTATTTAACACTTATGTTCACCTGTTATAGTTTTTCTCATGTCTGTCATCCAGCACTTTTGGATTTTATCCTCTGTACATTCATAGATAATCAGTGCATCTAACTCTAACAGCAGTCTCCACTCCATCCTTTCAGCACCTTCATGACGTCTGC
>NW_008444702.1:0-477 GCF_000622305.1 Nannospalax galili
TATAAGTTAGCTTTTTGCAGTTAAAATTTAGTTTTTATTGATAAAACCCAAGCTGGTTTATTCAGACAAACATCCATGGTAAGAAAGAGGATCAATACCAAGCCTTGGGCTGGTGTGGAGGCTCAGAATGTCCTCAAAGCAGACGTTCTCAACACTTAATCCAACTCCTCAGCGTTCAGTCAGAAATTTGGGTGGAAAGTCTTATTCGAAAATTGGTCTCCAAAGGACTAGCAGCATGTATTCAAGGATGCAAAGCACATGGTTATATTTATGCAGCATATGTCCTGTACAATATTTGTCATGTGTGTTTACATCTATTTGCTGATGTTTTCCTTAAGGTTGTCAGCAGTTGTGGCCAGTATGTGGGAGGGTTTTGTTTCTGAATTCTTCTCTGAACACTTAGCTGAAAATGAGATCAGATAGGCTCTCAGCAGAAGTTTCAGCATGGGCAAATATCACTCTTAGGCCACTGTAGGA
>NW_008444703.1:0-476 GCF_000622305.1 Nannospalax galili
AGCCTGGTCTACATAGCGAGTTCCAGGACAGCTGGGGTTACAGGGAGACCCGGTCTCAAAAAGACAAAAAAAAAAAATTTTTTTTCTAGATACCGTCTGATGTGGCCCAGACTGGCCTCAAAGTCCCTATGTAGCTGAGGAGGACCATGAACTTTTGCTCCTCCTATCCCCACTTCCAAGTGCTGGATGCCAAGCCAGCGCCACCATGCTCCAATTGGCATGGTGCTGGGATTCAACCCAGGGCTTTGTGCATGCTAGGCAAGTGTTCCACCAGCCAAGCCACGTCTCTAGAACTGTGAATTGTTACATCTTTTTTTCCGCTTTGCTGGGCATGCATGGAACCCGGCACCTCACTCACATTAGGTAAGCCCTCCAACATGGAGCCACTCCCCAACCCAATTATACTAACTAAAAAAAAAAATGTTTGGCCGGGTGTGGTGGCGCACGCCTTTAATCCCAGCACTGGGGAGGCAGAG
>NW_008444704.1:0-477 GCF_000622305.1 Nannospalax galili
AAAAACAGCAACTTCAACAAATGGTGCAGGTCAAACTGTGCAAGGCATGTGTAAAGAATGCAAGGAGATCTCCTACCCTGTACAAAACTCAACTCCAAATGGATCAAATACCTCAACTGAAAGCCTGATATACCCTATATCTATTGTGAAAAAGAGTAGTGACTTCACTTCAACTTATAGACACAGGAAAGGACTTCTCAATCAGAACAGCAGTAGCACAGTGGTAAAAATACTGAATTCATGAACTCACGGAACCTGTGGTTACCTGCACAAGACTTGGCAAATGTAGTCATTCACCATTTTAGCACTGAGGGAGCAGGAGCTTAGGAGCCACAACCCCTAACTATTGGCAGCGGATGGCTTCTGGGGGAGGGATAGCCAGTTTTCTTTAAAGGTGCAGCCCCTCATAGTTCAGCCACGACTCAATAAATGGTCCCACCCCCAGAAGTATCTGGATAGAACACACTGGACACCATC
>NW_008444705.1:0-477 GCF_000622305.1 Nannospalax galili
ACATGTCACCACTGTTTCAGATTAAATCCAGAAAACTGTCCTCAACGAATGACTTACTCGAAATCTTGCTACAATTATAGCTGAATTAAAGAGGCGTTCAGAACACAGTCCCACTGCCCCCAAGGAAAACTTATAACATTTTTACATTCATAATTCTCTTCACATTGAAGCTACTTTACTAGAATCTATTCCTTTTCCACCTTTGAAAATGCATAATTCATTCTTGTAACATTGTAGCATTGTGTTTTGACAGAACAGCAAAATACCATATAAAAATAAATGAAAAGTCTGTATACCCACTTCACACATGTATAGAATAATCATTCCATTCTGTTTGTGTGGGCGGCAGGGGGTTAACAAGGTGTCATTCCAGACTAGCCTCAAACTTGCTGTATAGCTTAGGATGACCCGGGATGTCCTGCCTCTACCTCCAGAGTGCTGGGATTTACACAGGTGTACCCCAACCCATGATTTATG
>NW_008444706.1:0-477 GCF_000622305.1 Nannospalax galili
CAAAAATGTGTAGGGTTAGCAGAGTTTTTTAAACCTGCATTTACTGAAAATATGTGTATCCATTCATTACGTGCAAATCTCAACATGTTAAAACTTTAGGTATTCATTTAACATTTACTTTTTTTTCTATTGGTTTTGACAAGGCTTTCTTTAATTACTCCATGTTTTGCTAGCTCTATAGGGAAAAGTTTATCAAAAAGTAGTCTTCTCATTCACATCTTACAGATTCAACCAATTAGAAAATTCACATTTTTCTTCCCTTTATGTAAAATATAGTTTATTTATTATATTTATATTATATGTATGAGTGATTGCCTGCATGTTCAAAAGTGCACAGAGTGGAGCGATACCCTCAGAGGTTAGAAGAGGGTGTCAGATCCTCCGAGGAACTGGAGTTATGAACGGTTGAGTTAGTGGCCATGTGGGTGCTGGGAGTTGAACCCAAGTCCCCTGGAAGAGCAGCCAATGTTCTTAACC
>NW_008444707.1:0-477 GCF_000622305.1 Nannospalax galili
CCCAAAATGCCAGCATAGATGGGTGGCAACAGGCAGATCCAGAAACTTTCTGGCCAGCCAGCCAGCCCAGTTAAAATACCAAACTTCTTGTCTGTGAGACTGTCTCAGGGCAATAATGCTAAAAGCTACAGAGGAAGATACTCAAAGTACTGCCCTGGTCTCCACATGTGCACATGGGCACATATACCTGCATGTGTACACACACACAGAGAAGATTCCTTGTACATATAAATTAAGGGTAACAGGAAGGTTTCAGAAGGGTCCAGAAATATTTCAAGGTACTCTTTTCATATTTTGGCGATTTTTTTGCTGGAAAATGACCTACTACCCAAAGGGCCACTCTGACAACCACTTAAATTATTCAGTATTGTTTGGCCAACATCAAAGTAACCTCCTACGTCAAATGTCAGAATGTGGTTTGCTTAGTACAGAAATCAAGGCAACAGGAATTAGCTAGTTCCAGAAGACTTGCTCCAA
>NW_008444708.1:0-477 GCF_000622305.1 Nannospalax galili
GGTGATGGACTTAGAGTGGCACTGGAGAGGGGGAAGGTCATGGTGTGGAGAAGGAGTTCGAGAAAGGAGGAGAGATGAGTTGGGCCCTGGAATGGGAGGCAAAGGAGAGTATAGCAGGGGGAGAGCATAGGGAGGACTTGGCTGTGCCTTAAGCTGGGGAGCAGGAGGAGATTGGGGATGGGTCCTAATTGGAAGCAGTTCATTGGCTATGGTAGGATCAAAAGCTGAGGTGGAGGGGTGGGGAGGCGGTGGGGGGAGGCCCCTGCTGGGTTGAGATCCCATCAAACTTTCTTAGCCAGAAGAACCTGATGGGAAAACCATGGGACCCAAAGGGAGGGATTAGCATGGAGATCAAAGGAAGCTTGGGTGAATGGCAATTTAGACTGTTTTCCTTTACAATGGCAGAAATTTTCCAAATCTCTCAAGATATTGAAGTCTAAGGTTCCAGTGTCTGGCCAAACAGAGTTATTATCTAAC
>NW_008444709.1:0-477 GCF_000622305.1 Nannospalax galili
TCCTTTACTAACTTCTAGCCTTTTAATACCATGAGACAATAACATTTACATAACCTAACCATTTGTGAGAATTTACTAAGCAATTAATATTTATTCCTATATATAAATAGAGATGAACAATTATCTTACATATATTATTATAATGTATAAACTCTGAGATGTCCTTGTAAGCCTTAAAGCAGGTTTTAAATAACCAATTCTCCTTTTAGAGATGTTTTACATAGACTTGGAAAATGTTTTTTATATAAAACATATCTAAACACAGAGATAAACTGCACCCTGAAACAGAAGTAATCATTTCTTAAAATTAATTTATATTCTTAAGTAATAGGAAATGCTGTAATTTATCAGTTTTAGTTTACTTGAGAACTTACTTATGTATAGTTACTTTTCTGTTTTTGTGATAGACATACTGACCAAAGAAACTTATAGAAGGAATAGTTTATTTGTGCCTACGGTTCCAGGGGAATTATAATC
>NW_008444710.1:0-477 GCF_000622305.1 Nannospalax galili
TGGTAGTGGCCAGAGTGTTTTGTCACAGCAATGAAGAAACTAGGACAGTTAGGGATCTTTCACAAATACCAAAATCCATTGGTGAGTGTCTCATAGAAAACAATATAGTATTTGCATATAACTGATGGATATGTTTTTATATATTCTAAATTCTGTCTAGGCCTATCTTGGAGTACTGGATGCAATGTAAATAGTTTTATACTGTATTGTTCAGGAAATAATGGTCAAGAAAAAGTTTATATATTTTCAATACAAATGCACCTTTTTCTTTTAATATTTTCAATCCACAGTTAATTAAATCTGTGGATGCAGAACTCAGGAATATGGAGGCTTAATTATATACATAAGACTCTCTTAAATAAGAAATGTTAAATTGACAAATTCCAAAATTAAATAACTGAAAAGTATGCTTAGGTTAATGCATCTATTTCTATTATGAAAAAACATCCTTCCCAACAATCATTAGGTTCAGGATCT
>NW_008444711.1:0-475 GCF_000622305.1 Nannospalax galili
GTCAGAAGTGGCAGGAGACACGACGATCTCCACGTCAGACTGGGCAGGTGATATGACCATGTGGACGTCAGAGGGTCAGGTGACACGAACGTGCACACGTCAGAGGGGGCAGGTGACACGACCATGTGCATGTCAGATGGGGCTGGTGATACGACCATCTGCTCATCAGAGGGGCCATGTGACACAACCATCATTCTGGCAGAGAGGGCAGGTGTCATGAACATGTGCACGTCATAGAGGGCAGGTGACACGACCATGTGTACGACTAAGAGGGCAGGTGAAAAGACCTTGTGTACGTCAGAGAGGGCAGGTGTCACGACCATCTGCACGTCGGATGGGGGAGGGGACACCTCAATCAGCCCGTTAGAGGGGCCATGTAACAACACCATCTGCAGGTCAGAGCACACAGGTGACACGAACATGCGCACATCAGAGAGGTCAGGTGACACTACCATCTGCACATCAGAGGGGGCAG
>NW_008444712.1:0-477 GCF_000622305.1 Nannospalax galili
AGCTTCTTCTGGAAAGTTCCAGACACTGTGCTCTGGTTACACACTTCCTCACAGCATTCTCTCATTAATAAGACACCTTTTCCCGTCTGCTTTCCCCTTTCTGCAGTGATTGGTCGTCACTATAAACTTCATTGGGTTTGAAATCACTGAGGAGATTGGTGAGGTGCACTTGGAGATGTTTGGTAAAGGCATTTCCAGAGAGGATTAACTAGGGAACAAGATGTATCTTGAATGTAGTGTAGCACTATTCCTCAGGCTGGGGACCTGGAAAAAATAAAAAGGAACAAAGGCAAAAGCCAGCCAGATGAGGACCAGCAAACCCATTTTCTACTTCCTGTCACCACAATGTGAACATCCTCCTGTGCTGTACATATCCACTGCCATGATGGTCTGCCCAAGTGCCTGGGACCAAATTACCATATAAACTGAACCCTAAGAAACCATGGACAAAACCAATATTGTTTTAAGTTTTTTTTT
>NW_008444713.1:0-477 GCF_000622305.1 Nannospalax galili
CATCTCTTAACATCACCCCAGAGTATTTCCATTAAAAAGGGAAACTGGTGTCTACACAAGAAACCGGTGTACAAACATTCATAGCATCTCTATTCAAATAGTCAAAAATCTGGAAATACTTTAAATATCCATCAATTATTGAATGGGCTAGCAATATGCAGTGTTCTTATTATCATGGAGTCTTATCTAAGCATGAGGAGGAGCAACTAAAGAGATGGGCAATAACATGAACAAATCACACACATATTCTCAACATAAAAAGCCAGGAAGGCTGATGTTGATCATGAATGCTTACATTTAGGTCACATGCTATTGTATACTGCAGCGTGAAAAGGTAAAACTACAGATTGCATCAAGACTGTAAAGGAGGGACTGGAGAGAAGGCACAGGTATTAAGAGCCCTGGCTGTCCTTGGGATCTGGATTCGTTCCCAGCACCCACATGGCAGCTAAAAACCAGCTGTAACTCCAGTTCCAG
>NW_008444714.1:0-472 GCF_000622305.1 Nannospalax galili
GTGTGTGTGTGTGTGTGTGTGTGTGTGTGTGTGTGTGTGTATTTGCTTACTTGTACTAGCTTTGCCAAATGGCACTGCAAAGTTCAAAATCCTCCAAACCCATGTAAATACATAGTGTTAAGGGGAGGCCTCCTGTTTCCTGGGTTCGCAACTCCAGCAGCAGTCTCAAATCTTGTGATTCCAAAAGAGAAGAATTCTGACAGGTCACAGTAGTGAAACAAATAGTAAGTAGTCAAGATTTTAATTAGAGCCACCAAGGAAGCAAAATGACACTAGAAATAGTGCTCAAGGAAAACCTCAAGTACTTCAGTCTTGGCATGCCTGGGTCTTTGACATCTCTTCTCCAGGTTGTCCCTCCCCGGCCTCCTCCATGGTGGGTTCTTCTAGGAAAGGTGCATGCTTTCCTCAGAAGCTCATTTTTCTCCAAATTCAGTCTGCTATAAACACACACACGCACACACACACACACACA
>NW_008444715.1:0-477 GCF_000622305.1 Nannospalax galili
GGGTTGTTTCCCGTGTAGCAGATTTCAAATCTAATCAGGATGTAGTACTTACCCCATCATAATCACGCCATGATTGCACCAGTGGGCATATCTTGTCAGGTAGGGACGTACTGTAGCAGGCAGCTATTGAATTTTTTAGCAATCTCTCCAACAAGAATTATTTGCTATTTTGAATAAGAAGTACAGTATGCATAAAATTTAATAATGATCTTATGTTTATTGCAGCGTCTAGCAAAACACTATCATTCTTTAACAAAGATACAAGAGGCGAGGTGCAAACTGTTACATTTGACACAGATGAAGTGAAGACATTATTTTATGGAAGTTTTCATAAGGTAAAAATGTAAAATTATCTGAGTCTTATCTTTAGAATGAAGAATATGACTTAAAAACTAAAACCAAGTGATTTTCTTATGCCTTAAATATTATACTAAATTAGAATTCTAGCTGTCTCTAAAAATAAATTCTTTTTTGTTA
>NW_008444716.1:0-477 GCF_000622305.1 Nannospalax galili
CTCCCTATAGCCCCAGCTAGCCTGGAACTCACTACGTAGATCAGGCTGGCCTCACACTCACAGAGATCTGCCTGTCTCTGCCTCCTGAGTGGTGGGATTAAAAGCATGTACCACATTTATGTGTGTGTGCCACATTTATGTGTGTGTACACCACATGCATGTAGGAGGCCATAAAAGAACATTAGATCCACTGGAACTGGATTTACAAGCAGTTTTAAGCCACATAATGTAAGTGATGGGAACTGGGGCAAGTGTAACAAGTGCAATTGCTAAGCCATCTCTCCTATATCTAAATTTTTTAAACAGTAGACATTGTACATCTGAATTAAAGAGCAAGGAAAAATGAAGAAGCAGCTGCGTATCTCATTTGTACAAGAGCACTTTTACAAGACCTAATCTACCATGATGGCCTTGGCCAGCACCAGGAAGGACACAAGCATCTGTATTTGCAAGGTGACTGATGGTAGACCATAGACC
>NW_008444717.1:0-477 GCF_000622305.1 Nannospalax galili
TCCCCCCCAGCACCCATCCCTCTTGCTGTACCTTGAGGGTCATCTCCCCCCTCCGCCCAGCACCCATCCGTCTTAAGGGACATAAAGATGTGATCAAGAAAATTCTGCTTGCCTTCTGCCCACATGGTCCCTCCAGGGTGCTGCTGGATCCCCTGAGGTGACCTCTGAATGTATCTAGCTGGCTCTGCTTCCATCTTTCTCTTGTCAGGTGTCACTGGCTACACTCATGAGGCTGTGGCCCATGTGTTAGCTGACCTCTCTCCCAGTGAAGATGGGTCTCCCTCAGTAACCCTTCAGTTCCAGAAACCTGGGAGACTGGGGAGTTGGGAAATGGTGGGAGCCTCCTCCCTCACCAGGGACCCTGCTCCCTGCAGCTGCCTGTGGAGTGACAACCTTGACCTGGCTTCTGCATGCAAAGCTGATGGCTCCATAAACAACACCCCCATTTCCTTTTGGGGGTGGCAAAACCTTGCCAAC
>NW_008444718.1:0-477 GCF_000622305.1 Nannospalax galili
TGGCGAGTTAGATTGAAATTACACCCATTGTGCTTCAAGAATGGAACCGACATGACAGCAGATCCAAGGCAGTGGAGGGGTGAGGAGGGGCCACTGATTGGTTGAGGATGATATTGAACTGATTCTGCTCTACCTTCAGAGTGCTGGAATTACAGGTGTTCACCACCATACTAGGTTTTATGTGAAACTGGGAATTGACACCAGGATTTCCTGCATGCTTCAAAAACACTCTACCAACTGCACTATATCCACAGATCCAAGTTGCTCATTTAAACAAAAACCACTGGGTGTGCTGAGTGCTGTAAAGGAGGAAAATAAGTTCTGAGACCCTAGTCATGGTTTAGTGCTAAAGGCTGAAGCCTCATTGAACAGCTTAGAAATGGCACTGAAAGAGCCTGCTTCTGAATAAACAGACATGTTCATAAGTCAGTTTCCATGTTTATAATTAATTTATATATGTTGTGTGTGTGTGTGTGT
>NW_008444719.1:0-477 GCF_000622305.1 Nannospalax galili
TTGAGGAGCACGTGGAAGAATGGGAACATGTACCATGAAGTTGCTGGTAGTGTAAACTGTGCTTTGGAAAGCAACAACTGTTTATAAAATTCATATACACTTACTTCATGATGAAAATAGTCTTATTTTTGGTGAAGATGAGAGAAGTGAAGCATAGTTCTACCAAAGACTTGTTTATATAAATGACAGTTTTCTTCATAATACTCAAAGACTGGGGGCTGGAGACATGGCTCAGCAGTTAAGAGCTCTGGCTACTTCCAGAGCACCCAGGTTTGGTTTCTGTCACCCACATGGCAGCTAATAACTGTCAACAACTCCAGTTCCATGGGATCTGCTCCCCTCCTCTGGCCTGTGCAGGAGTTATATGACACTGGTGTGCTTATATACGTGCAGGCAAAACACTATTCACATAAAATAAAAGTAAACAAAAAATTAAAAATACCTTAATGTATATGTGTACCGCACCTTCATTATCCA
>NW_008444720.1:0-477 GCF_000622305.1 Nannospalax galili
GTGCTAGGGATCAGACTCAATCACCAGAGCACTTTTACCTGCTGAGCATCTCACTTGCCCTTAGCTTGGGACTTTTATTTTAGGTGGTACATTTTTATTTTTTGTTGCTGATGATTGAACCTTTTATATGCTGTACATGCTCTCCCACAGAACTATGCTCTCAGCCTCCACAGTCTTTTAATATTTTACCTGTGTTACTGATTTTGTTTAGCTGCATATGTAAATATTAAATATCAGGGAATAATAGATGGAACTTGTTAACATCAAGTTTTGTTCTGCTTTTTATTTGTACTGTAGTAACTTTCAGAAGGTATAAAAATTGGTAAAATTGTTGCATATAATAAAATGCTGTTGGGCAGTGCTATTTTGTAGATACATTCAATGAGGGAGGTCCTGAAAGTGGTAAGAAGTAATTATTTGTGAACCGCTAATGCTTTACCAGAATTTGATAGTATTCATGATGCTATTATTCTTCTT
>NW_008444721.1:0-477 GCF_000622305.1 Nannospalax galili
GTTACCCCAGATAGCCTGGAACTCTCCATGTAGATCCAGTTGGCCTGGATCTCACAAAGAACCACCTGCCTCTTCCTCTGGAGTGATGGGACCTTTCTGGAGTCAGGTTTTTTTTTAACCCCACTTTATTTTCCCTGTAACTGTTGTCCACCCTTCTGGGATCCTGCTTATCACATACTGTAAATAACCCAAAGTTTCTCCCATCTCTGCTTCAACATACTGGAAACCTGTGGAAGCCCCACTGTGATGTCATCAAAAGTCCCAAATAGTCTGGTCTGATCTGCCTGTTCTTTCCCCCTCCTCCTCCTGGTCACTGCTCACATCTCTTCCCCTTGCACTGTGCCTCTGGTAGCTGGACATCTGTTTCCTAAGAGCTTGTAAAAGGCACTGGTGATATCCCCACCTCATTCTCTCCCCAACCTAACTCTCCTGGAGTAGGAGTGGTCACACTGGCTACCCAGGAACTGAGGCTTCTGA
>NW_008444722.1:0-477 GCF_000622305.1 Nannospalax galili
ACCTGAGATGAAATTGTCCTGATTTAACTGGCGAACAAACCAGGTCTTTGTGTAAAATAAGGAGAAAATGCTAAATTAGCATTATTTGACTATGCGCATTGCAAGTTCATGGTGAGACAGAATGATCAGTTGAAATTCCATGTCAATTACTTGATTGGACAGAGATGAACAATGTGTATGTCGATAGACTCTAGTCAATATGAAGGTGAGATTCACCAAGGACCTGTGCAAGGAAGTTGAGCAGCTATGTTTGATGTTTGTGATTAGAACCACTGACAGCATGTTTAATTTCAGCTGTCCACAAGCAAGGGACAGACTTCAGACAGAAAATATTTTAACAGGCCATTTCATTTTTTAAGAGTCTATGCAGCAGTTCAGCATAATTAACTTTAAAAAAAATACTTATTTTTTTAATCATTAATTTTTAAACATTTTTCATAACTACATGATTAGAAGAAGCATTTCACTACAGATTTA
>NW_008444723.1:0-475 GCF_000622305.1 Nannospalax galili
CTGGGTGCTGGGATTCCAGGTATGTACCACGGGAGTATCTAAGAGGGATAAGAAGATGGCTCAGTCAGCCATGTACTTGCTTTGCAAGCATGAGGACCTGAATTTGAGCCCCAGAACCCACATCAAAAAATATGGACCCTGAATTCAATCCCCAAAACCCACATCAAAAAAGCTGGACACTGTCGCACACTCTTGTAATCCCAGCATTGAGGAGGCAGAGATATGCAGATCCTTAGGGCCCAAGGGCCAGCCAGCCTAGCTTGCTTGTTAAGTCCCTGGCTCGTGAGAGAGAGACTCTGAAAAAGCAAGGTGGAGGCAGTGGGGATGTGGATCAAGTAGGTAAAGGGCTCACCTAGCACATACCTGAATTTGATCCTCAGTAGCTCAAACTAGACATGGTGACATACCTATAATCCCTGCACTTGAGATGTAGAGGCAAGAGGAGCAGAAGTTAAAAGTCATCCTTGGCTACAAA
>NW_008444724.1:0-477 GCF_000622305.1 Nannospalax galili
AAAAAAAAAAAAAGAAAAAAAAGAAAAAAGCTGGTGCAGAAACTCTTAACCCTGGAGGCTTGGGCAGAAAAGAGACCATTTCCCCAGACACCTTGAGGGTGACCAGTCCCTGGTCATGGGAAACAGGGCACTGTCCCCACCCACCATCCGAGGAGAGCTTCCAGCTCCAAGGGTGCAGCAGTCGAGTTCAGAACCACAGGACCCATAGAGTTCTCCTGAGAGAAGGCCAGGGCGTTCCAAGCCAGTGGGGGAGCCCCTGAGACGGAGGGCCTGGGGGCACTCCCAGGACCCTCGTTTTTGGAAATAGTGGTGAGGAGTTGCCTTGGAGACAAGTAGCCATTTAGGTTGACATATCCCAGCCTGTTGGGGTTCTCAAGAAAGGGGTGGCCAGTGCTGTACAGCAGGATGGCAGGCTAGTCATCTGGTACTTCTCTGACCTGCTTTAGGTCCCTCTCTGTGTCCCTTCTTCCCCTGCCC
>NW_008444725.1:0-476 GCF_000622305.1 Nannospalax galili
TTTTTTTTTTTTTTTTCAAAGAACCACCATTTATGTTTTTAAGTCAGTGATTCCAAAGCTGTGCTTTTGGGAAAATTTCATTTGTTTCTTTGGGATTATTTGCCACTACTTTGTGGAGTTTGGTTTTAGTCTTCAAGAATCTAAATGTAGGACTAGGGGAGATGGCTCTGTCAGTAAAGTGCTTGCTGCACAAGCATGGACCTGGATTTGAATGACCAGCACCCACGTAGAAAGCTAGGCATGGCATCTGTAACCCCAGCAATGGGGGCGAGCAATGCAAAGACAAGAGGACTCAGGGGCTCACTGAGCAGCCAGTGTAGTCAGTGGGTGAATGGCAGAGTCAATGAGAGATGTTTTCTCAAAAAATAAGGTGGGCAGCAATAGAAGAAGACCCCAACCTCCACCTCTGGTTTCTGCATGTACACAGGCTTGTACACACACAGTACATACCACACACACACACACACACACACACA
>NW_008444726.1:0-476 GCF_000622305.1 Nannospalax galili
TATAGGAGTCCCATCCTATACTCTACAGTCTCCTATTCTCCAAAACTTGGCTGTTGTGGCCTCCTGTGTGTATCACACTCTGATGCACATGGAAACCTCACTGGTGAGAGTGGAGAGGTGCCTTAGCCATCTCTCTACCCCTTATTCATCTATATTCCATGAGCCTTAGTTGTAGAGATTCGACTGGAGGTGTGACACCTAGTACTAGGCATCTCCCAGGAGTATACATTTTTAACTTTTCTTTAAAACACTGGTTATATTGTCCAACTTCATTATTGAAAGAATATTAACAACATTGTTTTGGCAAATTAAATCTTAAACATAGCTTTCAATAGGATTTAAAAAGTGACTATCCCTGAAGTTTCATAGTCAAATGTAGTTTTCAAAATCTTATAAGAGTAATGCTTAAAATATTGTACATAATTGGGGCGGGAGAGATGGCTCAGTGGTTAAGAGCACTGACTGCTCTTGCAGAG
>NW_008444727.1:0-477 GCF_000622305.1 Nannospalax galili
GCTTCCACCACCCGCCTCTAGGGGCGTGGCCTGGGACCTAACATCTCACTGGCAGCCCTGGCCAGACAGTTTGATTGCTTTGGGAGCATTTGCACCATTGATCACGTCAAAGGATATGGCTTTGCGTAAGTCCAGTATGAGAGCTTGGACTGCAGCCCAAGTCTCCTGTGTGAACTTAAGGGGCTTTCCCCTGGGTGGTCCAGACCAGGGTGCGGTTGGATTTTGCCAAAGCAGAGGACACTTGCTATCCCCAGCAATACCAGCCCTCAGCTCTCCCTGTGCATTATGAGGTGCTCACTGATTGATATACCCGGGATCAAAACCTGGATGCTGACCTTAGGGTGAGGACTAGCACCCCCACACACCTTCTGTACTCTGACCGAGAGCAGACCTTTTTGGAAGGGGACCGGATTAGCCTCAGTAAAAGTTCAAGCCTCAGAAATAGCCTAGATGGCTATAGCGGCTCAGTGCACAGAC
>NW_008444728.1:0-476 GCF_000622305.1 Nannospalax galili
CAGCTGGCCTGGAACTCACTATGTAGACCAGGCTGGACTTGATCTCACAGATAGCCACCTGCCTCTGCTGGAATGAAGATGTGTGGCACCACACCTGACACTCGTTTTTAATGTTTTTAAATTGGAAAAATTGTTTCATTCTGATACAATTCAACAAATGTTTATGAGCACCAGATACAGAGTGGTTGAAAATTTAAAACTAAGACATTATCCCTTGTATCACTTCCCTTTCTTCCTGAGGTGCCTTGCACCATGCCAGGTGAAGGATCTACCACTCAGCTTACATACCCCACCCTCCTATCTTTTGGGGTTTTGATTTGTTTTGTTTTGTTTATGAGACAGGGTCTCATTATATAGTCCTGGCTGGCCTGGAACTTCTTATGTAGATTAAAGGCATGCACCATCATGCCCAGCATTATACCATTTTTGATAAAAGACAAGACTCTGAGGGGAAAAGGGCCTACCTTGATTTTGGC
>NW_008444729.1:0-477 GCF_000622305.1 Nannospalax galili
AAAAAAATGGAAAAATTCTTTAAACTGAATGAAGTGAACACACAACATAACAGAATCTATAGTCCACCACGAAGGCGGCCCCTAAGAGAAAACTTTACACCATTAAGTGGCTACATCAAAAAATTAGAGATGTTTCCTCTGAATAATTTAATGATGACCTGAAGACCTTAGAAAAACAAGAACAAGCAATAATAGAAAGAATAAATCAGAGGAGATTATCAAAATCAGTGCTGAAATTAATGAAATAGAAAGAAAATAAAACAATGCAAAGAATCAATGAAAAGAAGAGTTGATTTTTCCAAAAGATTAACAAGACTGACAAACTTCTAGCCAAATTAACCAAAAGAAAAAGAAGATCCAAACCGATAAAATTAGGAAAGAAAGGGAAACATCACAAGAGATATTGAGGAATTTCTGAGAATGATAAGAATAAAATCTTTAAAACCTATATTCCACTAAATAAGAAAATCCAAAATA
>NW_008444730.1:0-477 GCF_000622305.1 Nannospalax galili
ATGGAGGAGGAGGCAGGGCAGCAAGAATGTGAGGCAGCTAGTCACATTACATCTGCAGTCAGGGTACAGAGTAGACAAGAAGAGGGGCTGGGCTTTAAAACCTCAAAGCCCACCCCCAGGTACCCACTTCTTCCAGTGAGGCCCCACCTCTTAAGAGTTCCACAACCTTCCACAACTAGCTGAGGACCAAGTATTCAAATACAGGAGCCTATAAGAAGCATTCCACATTGTAACTATCCTATTCAAAGTATCTACTTGTTTTTCTTGTTGGTTTCTCCCACCTCACTAAGAGAGTGAACTCCACAAAGATGTGGGTTTTATCTATTTTATTCACTAATGTTATCGCCAGTGTCTAGAAGCCTAGCACACAGAGACTTAATAAAAGCGTGCTCATGAATGTTCAACCTAAGGGTGGAGATTCACTCAATGAATGCTATTTCCAATGGAAGCAGACTTGGATCTTGACGATGGCTATCT
>NW_008444731.1:0-477 GCF_000622305.1 Nannospalax galili
TGTCCTCTAATGATGCCCTCATAGGGCCTGTAGGACCTGAGTTTGTTTTCCATCACCCATGCTGGGAAGATCACAACGACCCGTAATTTTTTTGAGCATTTTTCCATGAGTTTATTTAGAAACCGTACAGAGTCAGGCATCCTTTGATGATGGAGATATGTTCTGAGAAATGCACCACTAGATGATTTTGTCAGCTTTGGAAAGTGTACTTATACACACATTAACTACCATGAAGTGATTAACTGATAAAATCTTATGTAGACACTATTATTTAAGCAGTTAATAGTTAACCGGAGTGTCATTATGTTGCATGACTGTACTCTTCTTTAGCAAATTTTGTATTGAAATATTTTGCTCATTATTAGGCGAGTTTGCTTAGTGTTGATTGTGGAAAATTCTTTTTTCTTTTTTTTGATTTAAAAAATTTACTGTATTTATTATTTTTATTTTATGTGTATGAGTGTATTGCCTGCATGT
>NW_008444732.1:0-477 GCF_000622305.1 Nannospalax galili
AGATTACCAGCTTGCCTGCCCTGAGGATTTTTCTTTAAGAGTCTAATAAAACTGTAAAAGCTTCTGTTGGGGTCCATTCTTAAATTCTTTTATGAATGAGACTAAGAACCCTCTGGGGGGGCCTTTTTCTCCCTGTTTCAAAACAAAGCAAACAAACCCAAAATTCTTATTACAACATTAATTAATAATGCAATAGTATTAGGTCAGAGGGCCATTGCCAGGTAATTAGACATGCACATGATTAATGTTCTTACAGAAGGGTCCCAAAAAGCTGCTTTGCCCCTTCTACATTGTGAGAAACATAGGATAGAGGTGTCATATATGAACCAGAAATAGAACCTCCCCATGTACCAAATCTGGTGGCCAACAGAATGTTAGAAATAAATGTCTGTTGTTTATAAGCTGTCCAATCTATGGTATTTTGTTATAGCAACTCAAATGAAATAAAATAACATGAGACAAACAGGAAAGATCCAT
>NW_008444733.1:0-477 GCF_000622305.1 Nannospalax galili
TCTCACAAACTAGATTTTTCTTCCTTGGGTCTGACTCCGCAGCATGCCATACACCTTAAAATTCCACCTTAACTCTTTCCTTAAATCACCCTTAATTTAGTCTCAGAGATTGAATGATTCTTTTAAGTCACAGATGTACAACCTGGGAATGGAGGTACCAGTAAGGATCATAAGAATCTTTTGGTCATAGAGGATGGCTTTAAGGCCAAGTAAATTGTTATGTGTGGCAGGAGAGGCTGGGATACCGAGGGTACTAATGATGACAAGACATTGCTAAAAGGCTTAATCTTAGATATTTGCAGTATAAAGACACAGGTTAGTCTAAGGAATATTAAAGTCAAATTCACCTTCCTTCACATCTTTGACTTCTTCTTGCCCCAGGTGAGACCTGGAGTGAGCTGCCATCGAAATTAGAGCCCAGGCCTGTTCATTCATTCATTTTTAGAAGACATTTCTTGGGCTGAGGTAGTAAACTTA
>NW_008444734.1:0-477 GCF_000622305.1 Nannospalax galili
TGTATACATATTCATGTGTGAAAATGCACATGTGTGTGCATGCATGTGGAGATCTGAGGTCAACATCAGGTGTCTCCCTTAATCACTCCTCATCTTATTTTTTGAGACAGGGTCTCTCATGGAACCTGGAGCTCACTGATTGAGCTAGCCTGGCTGGCCAGAGAGCTTCGGAGAGCGTTCCGTCTCCATCTTCCCAGTACTGGGATTGCTGGCACAAGCCTCCATGCCCAGGTCTTTATGTGGGTACTTGAAACTGAACTCAGGGCCTCATGCATGCACAGCAAGCACTTAAGGGCTAAGCCATCTCCTCTCCTCTCCTTCTGATTCTTAATTTAAAAAAATACTGATTAAGGATAAGGTTAGACTTTTGTGGCATTTTTTCCTGGTGCTTTTGGCTTCTTTCAGAGAAGCAGTAAAAGCTCATTGAGAGGGGCTGGAGAGATGGCTCAGCAGTTAAGAACACTGACTGCTCTTGCA
>NW_008444735.1:0-477 GCF_000622305.1 Nannospalax galili
GAGACCAAACAAAAAAGCATTTGCCTTCCATCTGCCAGGGAGCAGACTATGTCGGGAGTGACAGTAGCCAGTCATTCCAGAGTTCAGTCTTGACCCCCTGCTCAGGTGGCCATCCACATTTCTGAGTCCACACTGCTTTCAGTAATCATCCCTTGAATTCTTTCTTCGTTCTGTGGTTGTTCGGGTTTAGGCATTTCTTGAAATGATGAGTTTAGTTAGTTTCTACTGGTATTGTTACAGACATTGATTGGATTCCAAAGGTCTGCTGGGATTTCCAGGTTCTTGTGTCCTAGAACAAATATCTGTACCAGGGACACATGGATAGCTGTAGAAATAGAGTTACTTTATTAAGGAAGAAAAACATTACTGAGATTGGAAGTGAGCCAGAGAGCTGGAAAAGGTTCAAGGCTCAAAGGCCTTAGGCCATGAGAGTGGAGAGTCCTGGCTCTTGTGATTATGTAGTAGCACATATCTTCT
>NW_008444736.1:0-477 GCF_000622305.1 Nannospalax galili
TCCCTTTCCTCCTTTCCCCTTCATCCCCCTCTTCCTTTCTAAATCCTGGAGTAAACATTTGAGAAGTACCCTTGGAACAAATTACTATTGATAATGAGTAATTATGATAGATGACTTTCTTTCCTTAGCAACGCTTAGGTTTAATTTACCCTGAAATTAAGCTGGACTGATCTCAAGGCTGCTTCTTGGGTCCTATGGGGAGCAAACAAACCAAGGGGATTCAGGCTGATCCTCAATATCTGACGAGTCCCTGGCAATGAAGCGAGGCAATGAATCCCTGCAATCTCTTCTCTTCCCCCAGTTTCCTTTGATTTTTAATTTTTTTGATTTATTCATTTTTATTTTATGTGCATAAGTGTTATCCCTGCATACATGTAAGTGCACCTTTGTCAGAAGTTCGGAGGAGGGCGTTGGATCCCCGGGAACTAGAGCTATTAATGGTTGTCAGCCACCATGTGGGTGCTGGGATTTGAACTC
>NW_008444737.1:0-477 GCF_000622305.1 Nannospalax galili
AAAAAAGCTGTCACCATAAGTATTGCACTCTCCTGATATCTGTGAGAACCTAATGTATTATGGAATATGGAACCTAAGATGGGGAGAGGCAGTAGGAATCCCAAGAAGTCAAGCCTAACAGAAATGCAGGTAACCTGGAGACCTAGGCTTATAACTGGCATCTGAAATGGGGGCTAAGCCTAAGGAATCTGAGGCCAACTCTAGGTGTCAGAGAGGAGCTGAATGATCTACATGGTTTGGCATAATCAGGAAACTGATGTTAGGAAGAGCATGCTAGGAAGTTCTTCAAAAGAATTATCTGAGTTTATTAAAGAGGGATCCAATTTAGGTATTAAGTATTGCACAAGTGGTATGCAGATATGGCTGAAGTCCTAGACGTGGTACTGAAATAAATGATGCTGAAGAATTTCTATACTAGTAAAAGGCATGGTGGACTTGCCATTGAGCTATTTCTTAAGAGGAAATGTCAGATATCCA
>NW_008444738.1:0-477 GCF_000622305.1 Nannospalax galili
TCCTCAGCAAATCCTTTTAGCGCCATTCCCTTCAAAAATAATTTAAAAAATGAGGCTGGAGAGATGGGTCAGAGGTCAAAGCACTGGCTGCTCTTACAGAGGACCGAGGTTCAGTTCCCAGCAGTCATATGGTGGCCAACTACTGTCTATAACTCCAGTTCCAGGGATCCAACAGCCTCCATGGACACTGTATGACAAAGGTGTACATACATGTAGGCAAAACACTCATACATATAAAAATATAAAAGTTAAAACAAAGTTCCCTGTTCCCCACTTATAGTGCTTCATTTCTTGCTTAGATTACCGTGATCAACTCTGCATTTGTCTCCATTTCTTAACTTTGTCTTCACTCTTTTCCACAAGTCCCCAGTGACCCTATTACATTCTAAGTCAAATTCTGTCACTTTTTGCTCAAATCCAATGGCTTTTTATTCATTGAGTGTATGATCCAATGTTCTTTAATGACTCATTGTGGAG
>NW_008444739.1:0-469 GCF_000622305.1 Nannospalax galili
ACACACACACACACACACACACACACACACACACAAACACACATACTCCATCACCAACAAGAACAAGAGGACCAGACCAGTAGCTATGACAAGTGAGCCTGGCCACTCTGGGTTGGCCCTTCTCCCTCTCTCCCTCTCGCCAGAAGTCAGCCATTGTTCTGGGACCAGGCACAGGTGAGGACTTGGGCCTTTGTTTTCCGCCTCTCCCCAGCCCAACACCCATAGTTTCAGGCCAATCCTGTGCTGGGCACCAAACCATAGGGTAAAATGAGGCCACACTCTGCCCGAGATCCTTGGAGGCTGCCTCAGGTGCTGTGTCACCTTGGACAAGCCACCACTGAGCATCCCAGGTATAAAGTGAGGTGACAGTGGTGATTCCTTAGTGTGATGGTTGACTGTGACTGTGTAGAGTAAAAGAAGTAGGCTGGAGTCCTGGGTGGGAGAGCCCCAGGCGCAGATCTGGGGGGGG
>NW_008444740.1:0-473 GCF_000622305.1 Nannospalax galili
AGTTCATGAGTGCAGCAGTCCTGTCATGTCCAGAAGACACTGTTTTGCTCTCGTCCTCCCCGACCTCTGGCTTTTACAATCTTTCTCCTCCTCTTCAGCTATGGTCCCTGAGCCTTGAGAAGGGAGTGTGATATAGATGTTCCATTTGTGGTTGAGCACTCCAGTGACAATGGGTGAATTTCCTTATCTAATATTTTGTTCAATATTTCTGTATATTTTTGGCAATACTGGAGATTGAACCTCATATATACTAGGCAAGCACTCTGTCACTGAGCTATAACCCCAGCCCTCTGCACTCTTGTTTGTAAGTTATGTTTAAGCCTAATCTTCTGTTCTCTCTTTCTGTTTTCCTGTTTTAATGGCAAGTTTTTCCAGCTTCAGTAAACAAGTTAAGGAACTCAGTTTATTCTTTCATCTCTAGGAATATTCATGTGTGTGTGTGTGTGTGTGTGTGTGTGTGTGTGTGTGTGTGT
>NW_008444741.1:0-477 GCF_000622305.1 Nannospalax galili
TATGTGGGTGAAATACTCAAATAGTAAAAATTTGTAATAAGATGAAGCTTTCAAACTCAGTCACTATTGCAGATACTGGGCAAAAGAAAAGAGTCTGAGGAAGTGTAAAATGAAGGTTTCCCTTGAGCAACTTGAAGAGGCACACGCCACTGCTGGCTTTCCATTCCTGAGTTATGCGTAGTCATGAAATGCAGTTTACCGTCATTCCATCAGCTTGAAAAGGCAGACTTTGACAGCAAGTGGAAGTCATCTTTTCTGTATCTAATCTATTCTTCACAGATGTTTTGGAACTTTTTAAAGGAAGGGTTTTATAACAGTCTATTTATGACAACACTTGGATATAAACTCATACATAAGCATTCTTAAGCATGTTTATCTTGAAGAAATGTAAAAATATAAAGAACATCAGAGTTCTCTGACTTAGATAACCCTCATTCACTCGTCAGCTCACAAGTGTGGAATAGCCTGAGCAAAACT
>NW_008444742.1:0-477 GCF_000622305.1 Nannospalax galili
GTGGGAAGCAGAGGCAAGAGGATCTTTTTGAGTTCGAGGCCAACCTGGTCTACATAGCAAGTCCCAGGCCAGCTGAGGCTACAGGAAGACCCTGTCTCAAAAATACAAAAAAAAAAAATCCTGATCAAATTCAGTGAGACTCTTCATAGATGATTATTTTAAATTTTTAAAAATTAATTTTTTTGTATGTGTATGAGTATTATGCCTGCATGTACGTAAGTGCACATGTGTCGTGCAGTGTCTATGGAGGTCAGAAGAGGGCGTCAGATCCTCTGGAACTGGAGTTACGGACAGTTGTTTGCCACCATGTGGATGCTGAGTAGCCGGTGCTCTTAAACACTGAGCCTTCTCTCCAGCTCCTTTTTTTGTTGGTTTCTTTTGAGACAGGGTCTTCCTTTAGCACCAGCTAGCCTGGAACTCACTACATAGACCAGGCTGGCCTTGATCTCACAGAAATCTGCCTGCCTCTGCCTCCCA
>NW_008444743.1:0-477 GCF_000622305.1 Nannospalax galili
TCCCCTAGCTGTACCCTATATATATATATATCAGCCTATGGAGTCAAGTTTGTATCCCAAAAAATTTCTTTCCATATGGGTTCATCCATTGGAGGCTGATTGAATTATCAAACATCACCCCATTAAGGAGAACCAACCATTCCTCCACCAGTAGTTATCGGTTGGCATTAATTCCTCAGCCAAGCTTGGGGTTCCTTGCCTGGGATTTTGTGTGAATTGAGCTTAGGTGGAGCTTGTGTGTGCCATCACCACTGCTGTGATTTCATATGAGTAACTTCTCAGCTGTCTAGGTCTTACAATCTTTCTGCTCCTTCTTCTGCAATAGCCCCTGCGTCTTGGGGGCAGAGGTTTGATACAGATGTCCTATTCAAGGATAAGGGCTCTTCAGCTGCTTATGCTCTGCACTTTGGCCATTCATGGCTTTCTGAGTTAATCACCATCAGATACATGAGGAAGCTTCACTGGTGAGTGTTGAGA
>NW_008444744.1:0-477 GCF_000622305.1 Nannospalax galili
CCAGTGAACAGGAGCAAGCAAAATTGGATTGCTGTACTAAAGGTAGAACATCCAATCACTCTTATACATATTCCAAACATTCTGCTTCAGACACCCAAATATGGCATTTTTCCCTTGAGAATGCCCATGCCAGCACAGAAGGCCTAGAAGGTGATGGACCTTGCCACTCTCTGGTCCCATAGCACACAGTCACCACGCAGTTGGCAGTGCATGCTTCAGCAGGTGCAACTACACATAGGGGCAGGTGACATGAAAATACACAGCCAGGGTGGCTGCATGCCTCTCCTGGCATCCCACTGGGGAGCCATCCTGCAGGTAATGTTGCACGCAATGCTGTAAATAGAGCCCAAGTTGGTGAGCCATTGGCGGTACCCACTGCACACAGCAAGGCCTACCACCTACCCCCCGGGGAGCCCTCATGTCACGTGCACTGGCCTCCTACAGTGAGTGGAGAGTTAGAGCTTCTGCTAGGATCCT
>NW_008444745.1:0-477 GCF_000622305.1 Nannospalax galili
AGAAATGAAGGTTTGGGTCTCTCAAAGTGACTCACAGATTAATGAAAAACAATGGACCCCAAAGAAATGGGAATTTTCCCGGGAATTTCTTGATTGGCAAAGGAAAAGTCACCAGCCAAAGGGGAAACGTTTCTATCAGAAAGATGTTTCTACAATTTGCAGGATGAAACAGAGACCCAGAAAATAAAGGGTCAGTGGGGGGTAGGAAAACACCGGGACCAGGACTGCTTACATGTGCATATCTTAGAGCCTTCCATTCAGGATCCAGGAAGATGGTCCTTGAGGGAGAAGCTGGATCACTTTGTCCTCCCCCCCCACCCCCGCTGTGGCCACACTGAATAAATCTTTTCCTGTTAATTTGGTTATTGTGAATGGGTGCCTGAACCTGACTACGGCCACATGCTGGGATCTCCAAGCTTCCAAACTGATGGAAACTGTACAATATTGCTCTCTCTTTCTCTCTCTCTCTCTCTCTCT
>NW_008444746.1:0-477 GCF_000622305.1 Nannospalax galili
GTCCCATCTCAGTCTCTCTGGTACTAGAATTACATGCCTGAGTTACCATATCTGGCTTCCAGGGATACGTTTTAAGAGCCCCTCCACCCAACTGATGCCTGAAACTTCAGATAGTAACAGATTCTATAAACAAGCACTGCACATGATACCAACATAGTCCACATAATGATGGAGGTGGCTAATACATGACTAACGGGCAGGTGGCATATACAGCATGGATATACTACAGAAAGCTATGATTCAAGGGTGTCAGGATGACTGAATGGTCTAAGGTTCCAGACTCAAGAAAACTATGGTCTGTGCTGGGTGTGGTGGCACATACTTGTAATCCTAGCATTCAGGAGGCGGAGACCAGAGGATTGCAGCAAGTTAAAGGACAGCCAGCAGCTACATAGTGATTACTAGATTCAGTCAGGGATACATATGGAAACCCTGACTAAAAAATAATAATAATAATTGGGGCTGGAGAGATGGCTC
>NW_008444747.1:0-477 GCF_000622305.1 Nannospalax galili
ATACATGAAAATTGTGTTCTCTACTTCCTTAAATTACACAGTTTTAGATGTATCCTATCAGTAGTACAGCATTTTCTTACCTGGAATATTCGTTGACTAATTTTCTCACTTCCGTTGGGATATTTGTTTATTATGATGAGCTTTTTCACTGTGTTGTTCAATGATATTCAAACCCTCGGGTTCAAGCAATCCTCCAAAGGGTGCTGGAACTGTAGATCGTGTCACCGCACCCAGCCATTGTTTGGATTTTTAACCGAGCAGTCCCCATTTCAGTAAGGATTTACTTGCCACCCTGTTTAAAATTGTAATTCCTCCCCACATGCGGAAACCTCCCGTTCTTTCGCCTAAATCTACCTGCACACTTTATTTGAATATCGTCTTTTTATTTATATCCCTAATGAATATAAACTCTTGGTGATGAGAGATTCTTACCTGTTTTATTTACTATTATGTACTAGTCCTTGGTATATAATAGGC
>NW_008444748.1:0-477 GCF_000622305.1 Nannospalax galili
CCTTCTTTTAAAACTAAAATATTTAACACTGTTGATTCCTTAGAGGGAAATACGGTGTCTAGCTTAGGACAGAATCTTGTGCTGAGCCATTTCTGACACAGGGCAAGACTCATTTCCCTAAGGACAGACTGTTGCTAACTCTAATAAGCACCAACTGCATTTATTCAAGGGCAACAAGAAATTGAAATATTATCTGACTCTCCAGGTTGAAATTTTCCTATAAGTGTACCCATTCAAATGTCCAAGGGTAAATAGTACTCCAATATTTTACTGGCTATGGCTGCACTGGAGTATGTCTAATAAACTATATTTCTGTCACTTTCTACCTTGGTAAATTCTTTCACTATCCACATTCCTTTGCTGGCATCTCATCACTCTGCTGACCTGTTACACAGGAGGCTTCAGTGTCATACCAAATCTTCCAAGTGGATGTAAGTTGTGAGATCTATCTGCTTTTCCTGGTAGGACTTCTGATCT
>NW_008444749.1:0-477 GCF_000622305.1 Nannospalax galili
TCATTTGGATGAGTAAGACCTTAAACTTCTTGTTTGAGGACACATCTGGAGGAGGCAGGTACTAATACAATCGCCATTTTTCAGCTAAGGAAAGCGAAGTGCAGAGTTCAGGAACAAGGACAAGGACAAGCAGCTGACAGTCAGCGAACCCAGGCACTACTGCTGCCCACTTCATACCGGCGATGACGTGACCATGACTGCCCTCAGATTCTTGATTCACGGCCATTGTGTTTACACGTGAATACTTGAGTTTCTTAGGAGCCTGCCATGGGATCCTGATACCTGGACTCCAATAGGGAGGCTGTAGCAATGGTTTGGGTGGAAGTTGTGTCCATAGCACATCCAGTCATGGTACTAACTGGGCCCAGGGTCTTACCTTAAATATAACATCCATAGTAAAAGCTCATTATCTTTTTAATCAAATTTAAAATTTTTTTTTTAATTTTTAAAAATGATTTATTTAATAACAACATACTT
>NW_008444750.1:0-477 GCF_000622305.1 Nannospalax galili
GTCTGTGATCTCCAAAAAGGGAAGTCTTGGTGGCATCCTGAGATCATCGATAAATCAGAAGGATTCTTATTTGAGAAAGCAAAATTATCTACTCATGAGACATCAGAGGATAAAACTGGGACCAATAAACAAAAGCTATAGGGAAGCAAATGATTAGCAAGCAAATGATTATCAAGGACAATTGTCTGAAAACCAAGCTTGTCCAGAAAGTAATGAGCTGATTCACCAAGTAATGAGCATCCATCCCTGTGGGTGTTTGAGAAGCAAAATATCCAGCTGTCAAGGCAGTTTTGGAAGGGGGTAGCAGCCTGGACAAGGTGACCAGTACAAAGAGTCTCGAATTGGGGAACTACCTTTCTTTTCTAAGCATAAGGTCAGTTATTTTCTCAAGCCTGAAGATATGGGGAAACAAAAACAGTCATTGGGTTTCATCAATTCAGCAAGCATGTGGCCATGTACCTTCCACCTGGAGGACTT
>NW_008444751.1:0-477 GCF_000622305.1 Nannospalax galili
AAAAAAACTCACAAAAAATTGCCTTGTAATTGGAACGTCTCTTCTTATAAATTTCACTTTGTCTTATGTAAATTAGGTGCATAAACCTATTATCTTCTTTGGATTCACAATACTGCAACCTTTCTTATTAAGGGACAGATCTCAGAAAATATCACAGATACACCATGGACAGTCTGACCCTAGGCAGCTTCCTTAGTCAGTCACCATCTCTCTTTCCATGTATCCAAAATAAAGGGAATTGGATTAGATTAGTTTCAAGCCATGAAACTCAGTGACGCGAACTAAATCATTTTGAAATACTTGTGGATAGTCTTACTTGATAATAACACACTTGGACAGTTAAGTATTTAGACATAGCATAATAAAAAGGGTGTAGAAAGCAGCAAAAGTATACATGGCTGATTCAGGCATGAAAAATTACACAGTGAGCCAGCGTGTCACACCTGCCTTCATTCTGGGAACAACGAAAAAAAAAAA
>NW_008444752.1:0-477 GCF_000622305.1 Nannospalax galili
TTGTATTTAATTTCAGAATGCCAGAAATGTCAATGCCTACCTCCCTAGAGCCCTGTGGTATGACTACTACACGGTAAGTCCTCTGAATTTTTATACAAACTGGAAATGTGAGAGTGCAATGTCTTTGCATATGACAGGAGGTCAAATCATGGTCTGGAAATTAACTGCTGTATTCTTGCACAGGTAACCCTAATTCTTGTGTGCTAAGGTTTCTCATCTCGCAACTGGGCCAACAAACACCAGTCACTCTTACAGTTTAGTGACACAGCATGGGATCATGTCCCTGGAGCCTGGCTTGTGGGCCTGTATGTTTCCTTATGCTGTCCATAAGCACAGTGCTGAAGATGCCAAGAGCTCTTTTTGTGACACCAGGAAGCGCTTAAACATGTGCTGTCAGTGATCCTTTCCTTTTATGTGAGCTCTTTCTCATGGAGATCTTTTCCCCTCTGTATATTTAAGTGTTAGCTGCTGTAGCAT
>NW_008444753.1:0-477 GCF_000622305.1 Nannospalax galili
CTCTGGTGTATGTGTCAAAAGATGAGGTCATTCCCACAGTCAAGATGGTGACTATTACCTATGCTCACTAAAACGTCCCTGTGATCATTTGTAGACCATCCCTAGCCCCAAGCCATAGGCAATCGCTGTTGCTGTCACGATGTTAGTTGGTCTTCTCTGAAATCTTACGTAAATGGAATCATACGATGAAAACTCATTCTGCTGGCCGTCTCTCTGCTCCCTGAGAGACAGCCCAGCGGTCTGTTTGCTCTCAAATAAACTGCTGTCCCCCAGAGTTGTCTTGGTCAGTGGTCATTGCTGCTCTCTTCCATGCATATGGTGCCCAAAACCTGGGAGGAATGCCTGGGCTGCCTATGACCCAGTCCCTCCTTTTACTGAACCAAACTGCTGACCAGACACTCCTGCCTGTGATACCGACCATCCTGCTTATCAGCTCTCACTACTCACCACATCAGGCCCAAGATTACCAGTCCATCT
>NW_008444754.1:0-477 GCF_000622305.1 Nannospalax galili
ACCAGATGGAGGAGGCATTGACTATACCAGTGGCCCCACAAAATACCAATATTATCTTAATAAGCCTCTTTCCTAATGCATGGTCTCATTGTTTTATGCAGATAAGAAAACAAAGAGCTTCCCTAACTTGTCCCAGAATTATATGTTTAGCAATGGAGCTGGGAGCACCTGATCCTAAAATCCATTACTTCAACTGATTGTATCCAATTTTTACCTTCAGAATACTTAAAACTCAGTACTTTAAGACTCATAAACATATCTGGGAAGATGTCACCTCCAAAGAACACTTTTGAGCATCTATATTAACCATTTAGTTCCAGGGGGTTCTGCCTGTTTTACAAGTTTCAGCATTCAAACCAACTTTTTTTTTCCAATGAAAATCAAGAGCCAAGTTATGTAAATTTGTATGGGGTATGGCAGGAAGGCTCAGTCTTTGAACTTGAATTCTATAAGATGGAAAACTACAATACAGTTGTA
>NW_008444755.1:0-475 GCF_000622305.1 Nannospalax galili
AGCATCAGCATTCGTGGCTCTCTGCTTCCTGACTGCAGGTGCACTGTGACCGGCTTCCTCACACTCCTGCTGCCATGACTTTCCCACAATGTCTCCTCAAACTGTGAGCCCAAATAGGCCCTCCTTTAGTTAAATTGTTTTTGTCAAGTAGTTTGCCATAGCAATGAGAAAGGTAATTAATATAGACAATTGGTACTGAGGACGGGGTTGTTTTCCCACAAACTTATGTGGTACTTTGTTCCATGTGGTTTGTTGGAGGAACACAGAAAATTTTGAAATTTTTGACAGGCAAAGTCCTGGAATGTTATAAGGAATTTAATGGGCCATTATGGTGGGTGTTTGGAAGACCAGAGAAATGGGTACAGTTGGACTCTCCTTCATGAGATTTCAGAGAGGAGCAAAGAGTCTATCGGGAACTGGACTGGAGGCCTTTCATGTCATTCTCTCTCTCTCTCTCTCTCTCTCTCTCTCTCTC
>NW_008444756.1:0-477 GCF_000622305.1 Nannospalax galili
TGTAAGCCACCATGTGGGTGCTAGGAACCAAACCAGGGTCCTCAGCAAGAGCAGCCAGTGCTCTTAACCACTAAGCCATCTCTCTGGTCCAGATCCTTTCTTAAAACAAGCAAACAGCAAACAGCAGGTGAGTCTGTAATTAGGATAAGGATGAAGTCACACTGCATGAGAATAGGTCTCAAACCCAATCAGGCTATTTTTACAGAAGCTAGGACACACAGAAGAGTTAATTTGAATATGGAAGCGAACACTGGAGCGATCTATTTACATAACAACAAATGGCCTGGACTGCTCCCAGGACCTAGGAGAGAGGTGCTGAATGAATTCTCTGAGAACCTCCAGTAGGGCCTGAACTGAGAAGGTGCGACTATGCCAACACCTGGATCTTTCACTTCTGGTTCCCCAAACTAAGGGAGTAGCTTTCTGATATTTTACACCAAACAACAAAAAAGCACACCAATGAAATTAAATTGATAA
>NW_008444757.1:0-477 GCF_000622305.1 Nannospalax galili
AGCTGGTCCAAGAATTCTATCCTGATGTTTTTTATGTCCTCCCAAGAAACCCAGAGATTTCAGTCACACAACACAAGGTGTTCCTAGCTGATGGGGCCAGGCTGCTTGTGGACTAATTCTCTGCACCCAAGATACCCACATATTTGTGCAGAAAATCCACAGTGACTTGAAACTGTCTTTGAGAGGGTGCTGCCTGCTGACACCAAGGGCCGAGTTAGGCTCTGAGCAGGGGAAGTCCGTCTGAAAGGTGTGCGATGCCGTCCGAGTGGTTGGGCAGTTTTGATCTCTGCAGCTGTAACTGCAGATGCTTAGATCCTACAGCTCCAAATAGTCAGTCTCCGCTTTGACATCACTCACAGACAGTGTGACAGGGCAGGAAGAGGTGGAATTCAAGCTGAATTGCATCAGGATTCAAGCCTGGCATGCAGGGTGCCGGTGTGCATATGGTTACTCATCTGTGGGGAGGAAGACACCCCA
>NW_008444758.1:0-477 GCF_000622305.1 Nannospalax galili
CATATCACTGCATTCTACCCTCCCCTTCCAAGAAGCTCCTCCCCACCAAGGCCATTTATTAGTTTCCTGACCTCTCTGGATTTTCCAGTTGAACATGCAGAGCTAGGATCCAGATATGGGAGAACATGTGATGTTTGTCTTTTTGGGTCTTGATAACCCCACTCAGGATGATTGTTTCCAGTTCTATCCATTTACCTGTGAATTTCAGATAATGAAGGTGTGGTACATATACACAAAGGAATATTATTCAGCTCTTGATGATCTGTTTTGAGGTATGAAAGTGTTTACTTTTGAAGAAGCCCGCTTCAAAGTCATTTTGCGAATACAGTACTTGACAATATCTGAATGTTTTCTTTCCTTTTTTAATTGCCTAATCTGTATTTTTTTTACTTCTAGGAGAGTTAGAAACTATTAACTTCATTTACCACTAAGACTGAAGGGAGACAGTTGGAATATGGAGAGAATTGCTTGTTGGGG
>NW_008444759.1:0-477 GCF_000622305.1 Nannospalax galili
AGAGTGGGATAATTAATATTGTTAAAATGTCCACAGTATCCAAAGCAACATGTACACATTCAATATAATTCCTGTCAAATTCCAATCACATTTTTTTTCACTGAAATAGAAAAAGCTATCCTAAAATTCATATAGAAGCAAAAAGATAATAGCCAAAACAATCTTGACCCAAAGACTAACACTGGTGGCATCATATACTTATCCTAAAACATACTAGAGATCCGTAATACTGGTATAAAAACACTCATACAACAATAAAAGAGTTTCTAGGAATACATCCAGGCATGTTCAGTCAATTCATTCTTGACAAAGGTGATAAAAAGATACTTTTCAGAAAAGGCACCCTCTTTTTCAAATGGTGCTAGGAAAACTAGATATCTGCATTTAGAAGAACACAATTAGATTAGTATCTCTTACCTTGTACAACAACAACAACAACAAATCAATTCAAAACGAGTTAAAGACCTTAATTTAAGA
>NW_008444760.1:0-477 GCF_000622305.1 Nannospalax galili
AACCTACACACCCATTCCTGCTGCAAGAGGAGGCCAGTGCCTCACCCATCCTCAAGGCTCAGGGTTTCAAAGCTGAGCAGTGAGTAGGAAGCCCTGAACAACTCTTGGGCTTGGCCTTTGGGAGGTGTGGTGTCACTGTCCCAGCCTGATTTACTTCTGTAATGAGTCCTGACTGGGGACTAGCCCACTCCTCTACCTCAGGGTGAGCAGCTGTTTGCTGGATGAGTTATTAAATGATATGATAACCACTGAGTTGGTGCAACATTTTGATCTGGTGAGCCTCAACCCTGCCTCTCCAGATCATGAAGGTGGAGAGCTGTTTCTGCTCAACAGCTGCTGCTTTGATGGATAAGACTTTCTGTGGCCACGATTATGTTGTGACAATGTGCAAATCAGAAATCCCAAACTATCTAAATCTTTTTCTAGTTTATTGTGACTCTTGAGGATGCCTTCACCTGGGGAGCTTTATTTTATTTT
>NW_008444761.1:0-477 GCF_000622305.1 Nannospalax galili
TAGTCCCTCTCCCTTTGCTCCATTCCCTCACTAGGGAAGACCACAAGAAAAACCCAACAGGAACCGAGAGGTCTGCACAGACATGAGTGAGTGCTCCTAACAATGCCAGCACATATCACCCCCAGAATCAGATGTCTTTTTTAAAGTCACTGAGTCATATCGTGTTGTTTATACATGCCTCATAGGTACAGGCAGACCTTTCTGACAAAAAGCCAAGCTCCAAGCAGTTTGTAAACCCTGAGGTCATCAGCAGTTAAGCTCTACCTGCCCTTCTGAAGAATAAAATCTATCAGGTTCTAAGGCCCTAAAACAGCCCCTTCCCAAGCAAAGAAACTTGGGAAATGTATGCGCAGAAAGGAAAAGAGCTGCTGTTTACCGAGTAATCACAGGCAACGGCAGGAATCTGATGACAAGGGTCCAATGACGGGGGGCCAGTGACCGGGGTCCAGTGATGGGGTACAGGCATTCAGGAGATCA
>NW_008444762.1:0-477 GCF_000622305.1 Nannospalax galili
CCTGCCTCTGCCTCCCAAGTGCTGGGATTAAAGGCATGCATGACCACGCCCGGCCGCAGCAGGAACTTTTAAAAAACAATATCTTTTATTTATTCATTGACGATTTCATACACGTAAACAATGTATCTTGAGTAAATTCATCTCTAGCTTCCCCATTCCACTCCCCACAGGAACTTCTAACATGTCTCCCCCCAACTTCATGTCCTCCTTTTCCCCCTTGTAACCCACTGAATCCAATTAGTGATGCCTGTGGAATGTTGACTGATCTTGTGGGCCTCCTCTTGCGTAGGTCTTATGCAGGTAACCACAGCTGCAGTGAGCTCATGAGTGCAAAGGCCGGGCCCTGTCCAGAAGACAGCATCTCACAGCACTCCTCCCATCCTCCAGCTCTTACATGTTTTCTGCCTCTTCTTCCTTGAGCCATGGGAGGGGGAGTTACTACAGTTGTCCCATTTAGGGCTGAACACTCAATAGTCA
>NW_008444763.1:0-477 GCF_000622305.1 Nannospalax galili
CATGTGTATGTTTGTACATTCCTGTGTGTGCAGGTACACGTGGTTGCACATGTGTCTGGAGACATGGAGGCCAGAGACAACCTGGAGTCTCATGGCACCATTCACCTTGTTTTAGATAGGGCCTCTCCTTGGCCTAGAACTCACCAAGTAGGCTGAGCTGGCCAGATGACAAACTGCGGAGATCCACCTGTCTCCACCTCCCCAGCACTGGGAGGTGCACACCACCATGCCCTGTTCTGTTTTGTTTTGTTTTGTTTTGTTGACATGGGTTCTGAAGATCAAATTCAGATCCTAACTTAGCCATCTTTCAGTCCAAGCTTTTTAGCTTCATTTTTCCATTATGCCATTTGAATAACAAATCAACTCTAGACAGTAGAAAGGGGGGCTCTTCAAGAAATCATTGATTGAGACTTCAGATCTTGTGATTCCCAAGTCAGTGATTAATACGTTACCTTGAGCTGCCTCTGGCTACACAAT
>NW_008444764.1:0-477 GCF_000622305.1 Nannospalax galili
GTGCTCCTCTGAGACGCCAATGGACTGGGTCATCTTAGGTATCTGCGTGCAACTCCATCCAAGAACATTCTCAGGAACCAAGCATGCAGTTTTTCCAACCTGCAAGCCCATTCTCTGTAAGATGTAGGTAGAACCCTGCCTGCACCCTCCGAACAGTGGGTAGATGGCCAAGACCCACTTGGGTACCGGGGTTTGACACCTGGCAGGGACCCAGACAGTGGGAAAAGGGCTCTTCGGGAGTCTGTGAGCTGAGTTCTGTCTTCGTCCCCCGAGGTTTTATTTTAAGGAAGCCATTTAGCTACACTGAACCTCCAGCTCATAATCTTGGCATCTTCTTATTTTAGACAAGTTCACTTGGGTTCCGTAGACGGTGGATCTTCAGGGCGTCCGCTGTGCTGGGAAAACTGCAGCTTCTCGATGGGGTTGGAGGTTTTCTGAAGGACTTTTTATTAAAAGCCTGGGTGTAGGGGGCTGTGG
>NW_008444765.1:0-477 GCF_000622305.1 Nannospalax galili
GGTATTTTTTTTGTATGTAAAAATGAATGTGCATGAAGTCTGTTTCAGAATTCTGAAGATTAAAGAAGTTATATAATGCTTATCTTTTCTGAATGTAATGGCAATTGTTTAATTTCAGGACATGGCCTTTCATTATCAAAAGCCCTAAGCAGTATAAAAACCTTTCTTTCATGGATGCAATGAACAAGTTTAAATGGACTAAGAAAGAAGGGCTCTCCTTCAATAAGCTTGTGCTTAGCCTGCCTGTGAACGTGAGATGCTCCAAGACAGACAATGCGGAGTGGTCGGTAAGCCCACCTTGCTTCATCCTCTGAGAGCTTCCATGTCACATTTTACAGGAATCCAAAAGTGGAAATTCTAAAGTTCATTCGGACATCCATAAACCCTGTGGTGCACTTGTCCTTTGATAAGGCTGATAATTTATTTGTTCAGTGATTATTTGGGCTGACAGTGAACCCTCTGATTCCTGAAAACTCC
>NW_008444766.1:0-477 GCF_000622305.1 Nannospalax galili
TCAGAGGACTTGCAGTTTTTGACAGAATATATAAGTAAACCCCCTGCAGGTTGGAACCCTACACATCACTGCAGGGTATTATTAAAATAATAATTCCACATGAGTGTTAGAACAGCAGATATCCCAGCAGAGATAAGATCTCTGATAACTTAGACCCCCAAATCTTAGAAAATTTGAGTAACTTCAGATTGGTAAAACTGACGTGCAGTGTTTCCAAGCCATATTACAGTTATGTCTGAATTAAGAAACAGCCTGACTCTTAGCATTCATTTTAAGGTCAAGAACGGAACTGAACTCTGAGAACCTGTTCCTTCAGGTTCTTCCAGAACCTTGCTCCATAGTCAGGGCCTTGCACATTCTTTATTGAAACAATCTCCAGCATGCCATGACAGAAGTAGAAGTCAGGACCCACAGAAAGCCTGTCAGAAAGTCTTGCTCTTTAATCCCTAGGCCTAGACTATCACACACACAACTACC
>NW_008444767.1:0-476 GCF_000622305.1 Nannospalax galili
TGTGTGTGTGTGTGTGTGTGTGTGTGTGTGTGTGCGTGCATGTGCATATTCAGTCTTTTGTCTTGGTGAATATTTTCCTCCAGTACCTTTCTGAGAAAGGATACGTGGTACAAATTCCTTGGAATCTTACACGTGTGAAAGTAATTTTCTCTGCCTTGAACAGTTATTGTCAAAATACAATTTTTATTGTGAAACCTTCCTTCCTTAGAATTGTTGTGTACATTCCACTGTTATGCTTAAAATTCTGAAGGCATTTTAATTTCTGGTAATTTATTTGTGACTATCTCCTTTTAACAGCTATATTGAAGAATAATTTTCATAATAAAATTTTCTCACTTTATGCTTTAAAGATCACTTAATAAATTTTTAGTTTTGCGCTCATCAACACAATCTAGTTTTTTGAACATTTCTATTATCCAACCAAGTTTCCTCTTGCCCATTTGTCATTGCTCTTGCTCCTACACGCCCAGCCCCAA
>NW_008444768.1:0-477 GCF_000622305.1 Nannospalax galili
CTCTCCCTCTCCCAGAAGCTATCCATTGCAAATAGCTTCTCAGCTAGAAGAGGGGCTTTGTGTCCACCTCCCCCTCTCCATGCTGGGATTTTGTCTCATTTGTGCTTACACAAGTCATAACCATACTGTCACAACTGCTGTAAATTCATATGTGCAACTGCTGTGTGTTTACAGGAACTCTGTGTGTTTACAGAAAACTCTGTTTCATTGAACTTTTCCACAACCTCTAGCTCTTGCAATGTTTTTGCCCCCTCTTCCAAGATGATCCCTGAGCCTTGGCAGGAGGCATGTGATATGGAGAGCCTATATACAGCTGAGCACTCTGTACATTGGCCAATTGTGGGTCTCTGTATTAATCCCCATCTACTGCAAAAAGAAGCTTTTCTGAAGAGGGTTGAGACATGTATTAATCTACGGCTATAATGGCAAGTCATTGGGAGTTCATTTAATACTATGTCCATTTAGCAGAATAATAGT
>NW_008444769.1:0-477 GCF_000622305.1 Nannospalax galili
GGAACCAGGCAAACCCTGCAGAGGATGCGGCTGTACCTTCCTGGCAGCTGGGCCATGAGCACCTCTTCCTCACAGAGCTCTGGGTCATGGCCCTCAGCAGCTACCACACTGAGTTAAGCTTCGAGCCTTGTCATCCTCGGCTGCCTCTTTCCATGCTTCCTGTTTTTGAAGGTCCCATAGTATACTAATTAAGGATAGGGTTTGAAGGTTTGTGTTCAAATTCCATTTCCACCATTCATTTAACAACACTGGCAACATCTCTGTTTAGTAATGTTCAAAGCACAGAGGGTGTGGCGGTAAATGAAAAGCTCACACCCTTGACTCAGGAGCTTATACTTCATGGGTGGCAAGGGCACATAGACAATTAAAAAAGAAAAACATAGGGGCTGGAGAGATGGCTCAGAGGTTAAGAACACTGACTGTTTTTTGCAGAAGACCCGGGTTCGAATCCCAGGACCCACATGGCAGCTAACAACT
>NW_008444770.1:0-477 GCF_000622305.1 Nannospalax galili
ATCATCATCATCATCATCATCATCATCATCGTTTGTCAGATTAGCAAACTGAGGCAAAGAAAGGTCTAAGAACTTTCCCAGGATCACTTGATTAGTAGGTGAATTAGGTTCTGAACTTGGGCAGTCTGGCTCCAGTCTATATTTTTTAACCTGCATGAAAATGACGTCCCTGCAATCCTTAACTTCCTTTTCTCAATTCCAGCAGCATCTGCTCCAGCCCCACTAGAGGGAAAATTAATACCAAAATACATTCTATTCCCTCAGCAATTTTGGCCGTTTCTAATTACATGATTTTCTGTGTGAAACAAAGGAAACAGGAAAAGAGCCTTTAAGCTATTCTCACAAACCTGTTGACTAGGGAAAAGAAACAATTTTGTCTATTTCAGCTACACTGTACTTAGATATAACAAGTGATTTTATAAGAAAATTTTAAGTGGATTGAAAATTCCTCCAAACACTGACAGTAACTATTTTAAA
>NW_008444771.1:0-477 GCF_000622305.1 Nannospalax galili
CTTCCAGGCAATAGAATGTAATAACTAAGTTAGCAAATTTGAAATAATGGCATTGTTCTCAATCAAGATGATCAGTTCACGTCATCAGCAAACCGGATGAGATGCAGTTGGACAAGTTACCAGAGAGAATCTTTTCTACTCTTTCTGATCAATTAAGTAGGCAATATCAAGTCTCATGTCCTCAGAATACCTTTTGGAGATGCCATGAAAACAGAGGTTAGGAAAATCATTGCACAAAATGTGGCCGATGAAGATTTCCCACTCCAAAGCTTGGATCTGGGAAAGGAGGCATGGGGTTACACTGAACCTGCAACCGAACCAACAGATCTTAAAGAGCTTCTGAAGATGCCCCATGGAAAGATCACACTCCTGTGTTCATTTCTCACAGTGAAAGCAGCACAGAAACAAATCTGTCCATTACAACAAGCCAAGAGACCTTAAAGAGTCACAAGAACTTGGCAGAGGAGCTGGGAGAAG
>NW_008444772.1:0-478 GCF_000622305.1 Nannospalax galili
ACTTTACTGAGCTATCTCCAGACTCCTCCTCCTTTTTGAAATCGTATCTTACTATGTAGCCCATACAGGCCTCAAACTCAGTGATCCTTTTCCCTCAGCCTCCCAAGCACTGGGATAACAGGTGTTATGCATCACATCCAAATTATTTCTGAATTTCTAAAGCCCTCAAGAGCATTCCTCTTTGCCAGGACACAGTACAGACTGGATTTTGCTTACCTTGGATTTCCCTTTCCACTAGCTGGGACAGATCTATACGGTTCATCTCCTCCAAGATCTGGATGGTCACTCTCTCTACCCAACCACTGGGACAGTAGTCAGTGAGAATTTCTGCCAGCTGCCTCGCATCAGCCAGTTTCATTGTCAGCTGTGGAATCTGCTGAAGTTCATCTGGCAGGGTGTATGCCATCAGTACGCACTTGAACTGGTCTAACTCTTCCTCATCGAGCATTTCCAGCAAGCCCTTCAGGTTGAAATCCAG
>NW_008444773.1:0-477 GCF_000622305.1 Nannospalax galili
TGTCGACTTAATGCTTGGCATGCCTGAGGTCTGGCTTTAATCCTGAGGACCAAGAAATACCACCACCAGTAAAAGAACCGTCATCACGATGAAGATGGAGATTCTAAGGAGCAAGGACAAATTAGATCACCTTTAAAAATGTAATGAACTTCCAATGGCCTTGGAAAAGAATTCATTTCATGCTCACTTCTAGCACCACAGTATTGTTTTTCAATAACACAACAGATTGCCAGGAAGCACAATTTGCTTAAGAATAGCCATGTAACATCTGTGTGTATGAGACGATGCTTTTCTACATGTTCTAAATTATCCAGAGACACGGACAACACAGTGGGCCTTAACAGGGATGACAGAAAATATGGGCTCCAATGGAGGGCTGTGGGAGGGTGCCAGTGGGGACGGGGGTATAAAGATGATTAAGAGTGTTTAAGATGTTCTGTATGAAATACACAAAAATTCAATAAAAAAGAAAAAAAA
>NW_008444774.1:0-477 GCF_000622305.1 Nannospalax galili
ATGCTTAAATTCTAATTTTGTAATTTTATGAGGGCAAAAGCCAGTTTAATGATAGACTTAACCTCATAAGTTATAGGATAGAGAACATCCTTGTATAAGAATGCTCATATAAATGCTTGACAGAAAGCAAACACAACTGTTCCCAGTCATCATTAGTCTCAAGGAAGAACTTTCTTCAGTTAGATCCTCTAAGGGGAGAGATGATTTCCAATGTGTCAGGGTGATGCTATTCCAGGTATGCCATAAAATCATTACCCAGCCTCTTCACACATGGGTGAGGCATCTGAGGGACATTGGATGATGCCTTTTATTTTCCCTTAAATGTTATGATTTAAAAATATTTTCTTCATATGAAAGAGATTTTAAGAAATTTTTAAACAGCTGAGAGTGGTAACCTTTAATCCCAACACTGGGGAGGTAAAGGAAGGCAGACCTCTTTGAGCTTGAGGCCAGTCTGGTCACCATTGGGTTTCAGGT
>NW_008444775.1:0-477 GCF_000622305.1 Nannospalax galili
AAAAAGACAAATAATAATAATAATAATTAAAATTAAGAAACAACGTGGGGATACTTTAAGGTCACACTGAGGACTGGCTACACAGGAATCATTCTACTTTAAGGCCTTCTTCCACACTCAGGGTCCCATACCACTTCTCAGGCCCCTGCCTGGGCTCCTCGCCATCCTCCACTGGGTGCTTGCTTTGTTAGCACACCTGTACTTCTGCCCTCCACACCCCATGAGTCTCTTGATGTCCCCGTGTCCACAGGTGTCTGTGAATGGCAAGCGGTTGGACCTTACCTACAGCTTCCTGGGCAGCCAGGGAGTGGGGCAGTGCTACGACAGCTCCCCGTGTGAGCGCCAGCCCTGTAGGAATGGGGCCACGTGCATGCCAGCGGGCGAGTATGAGTTCCAGTGCCTGTGTCAAGATGGCTTCAAAGGTGCTAGAGACAACTGGGGCACAGTGGGGCATGGGATCAGGGACAGGGAGGACCC
>NW_008444776.1:0-478 GCF_000622305.1 Nannospalax galili
ATACTAGTCCTAACTACCCCTACCACTACCCTTACTACATTCCTAACCCTAAAACTAAATCTAACCCTAACTCTCCCTAAATATACCCCAACCGTAACCCTAACCCTAACCCTACTAGAGTAACTCTAAATCTAACCCCAATCCTAATGCTTAACCCTAAATTTAATTAACCCTGGCTCTAAATCTAGCCCTAACCCTAATACTGAACCCTAAATCCAACCCTAACTATAAATCTAATTCTAACCCTAAACCTAAATCTAACCTTAGCCCTAACAATAACACTAATCCTAACCTCAATACTACTATTCCTAAACCTAACCCCAAATCTAGCCCTAACCCTAACCTTAGCTATGCACCTGACCCTAACTCTTCCTTGACCACTGCTCTTACCTACATCTACCCCCAAACTAATGCAAACACTAACTTCAAACATACGGCTATTCAAACAACACTAAATCTAAATCTAACCCTAACCCTA
>NW_008444777.1:0-477 GCF_000622305.1 Nannospalax galili
TTATGCTTCCACAGGTCTTCCAGACTTCAGTCTCTAACCGGCTTCCCTACATAGCCTGTGAAATCTTGCTATAAGTTACTTAGTTCCACAGGCTACCGAAGGTCATTCATTTCTCTGGAACTTGACCCCTGCTAACCTCTGGGCTAAATAAATAAAACTGAGGCCAGAGAGATGGGTTACGAGCTAAGAACACTTACTGCTCTTTCAGAGGACCACGGTTCAATTCCCAACACCCACATGGTGGCTCACGCACATCTGTAACTCCAATTCCAGGGAAGCTACTGGTTTCTTCTGGCCTCTGTGGACAGCAGGCACACTTGTGGTATACATACATACTTACAGGTAAAAAGTTCATATAGATAATGTAATACTAAATAAAATATTTTTTAAATAAAGTAAACAAAATACCTTTAAAAAATATTGAAAGCTGCCGGGCGTGGTGGTGCACGCCTTTAATCCCAGCACTTGGGAGGCAGA
>NW_008444778.1:0-477 GCF_000622305.1 Nannospalax galili
AAAAAAAAAAGCGCTAATACAGATCTTTAAGCTCTGATTCCATTTTAAAGTTATCTTGGTCAGTCAGTTCCACTGGGGGCCTGGCAGAAATAACTCCTCTTTGGGCTTTGAAGAGGCCAGGGTGTAAAGTGAGGGAAGACTGCTACAGATCAAGCTGCTCTTGTACCTGGACTTTGTGACATAAGCATGGGACATTAGGTGTCTATGCAGCTTGAGCTGCTTGTAATGAACTGAGTGTTCTTTATGCTAAGCCATAGCACTGATGTGTGTGACCACACTATCACCAAATGGAAATGGTACATAAATGATGATCTTGGGCTGGTTTAATAAGTGTAAAGAATTTGTATGAGCAGGTGGTCTGAGCAACTTCCATACCCACTGTTGCTGAGATCAGTAGATCTCCTCTTTTTCTTTTTTTAAAAAATATTTTATTTTATGTGTATTCATATATTGCCTGCATGTAGGTAAGTGCACCCG
>NW_008444779.1:0-478 GCF_000622305.1 Nannospalax galili
TCCTCTGAGAAATGACCTCCAGGAACCACTTTTCTGATTCCTGACAGGATCATTGACCTCTTCCTGATGGTGCCCGCACCCTACCCCTGCCCCTCAGACATGTCGCCATGAATGGTCACTATCCATTCAGTTTTCTCTATTCAAGTCAATGTTCTCAGTAGTTTCACAGCTTCTAAACTAAAATGGGCTCTGTCCTGGTTACCTTTTACTGTGAACTGGACACAACCAAGCGTCACCTGGGAAGAGGAACCTCAGCTGAGGGATTTCATGGATCAGGTTGGCCTGTGGCCATGTCTGTGGGGAATTGTCTTAAGTGCTGACTGTAGGAGAACCCAGTCCACTGTGGTTAGCACTATTCAACTAGCAAGTGGTCTTGCGCTGAACAGAAGTGGTGAGGCCTTGGGAGCAAGCCAGTAAGCAGTGTCCTCCACAGTTTTTGCTTCAGTGGCAGGCCTTGAGTTCCTGGATGGGCTTCTCT
>NW_008444780.1:0-478 GCF_000622305.1 Nannospalax galili
TTGTCTGGTGGTTGGGTAGGCTTGGGTATTAACCTCAGAAAGACTCAATTCTGATCTCAAAGGTTCTGCGCCCTGGGACAAGTCTCTTCCCTATTCTAAGCCTACTTTGCACATCTGAAAACTGAGGCTTAAATTGGTAGATTGGCAGGAAGATTAGAGAAGGTTAGAGAAGGTACTGGGTATGAAGTCAGCACAATGCTCTTTGACTACCCATCATGTGCTCCCGCTTATATAGTGTGGCCATCCTGCTCTACCTAACACACAAGTATAAGGTCCCTGACTACTGGTACCCTCAAGATCTGCAGGCCCGTGCCCATGTGGATGAGTACCTGGCATGGCAGCACATAACACTTTGGAGAAGCTCCCTACGGGCCTTGTGGCATAAGGTGAGGCTGGAAAATGGAGGGCGGGGAGGTGAGAATGTCACTCCCAAAGAGGCTCAGCAAATTCTTTTCTGTTTGGTATTTTCCATTGTCCC
>NW_008444781.1:0-478 GCF_000622305.1 Nannospalax galili
AATTTCTTCTCTACATCACTTTGAATTTGTTTTTCATGATATTGTTGAGGCGTCTAAGCCCATTGTTTTACAGGAACTTCCCAGGTTTGGGCTTTATTTGACCATTTTCTCAATCTGTTTAATTGTTTGCCATTCCTATGTACCTTTCTATCTAGAAGTTAAGTCTAAAACTTAATTGGATTCAGATGAGATATCATTGTGTATCTGTTATATTGTATTACTTCATGAACTGCATAATTTCAAGTTGTCACACTAGTGGTTAGGTTAAATATTAGCACTGGCAGTGGTTGAAGTTTTAATTTCTCTAATTTTATACATAGTTTTAAAGATTATGTAGAAGAGAACATGCATTTATTTTAGTGTTTATAATTTCTCATTATTGCATTTTTCATAAAAACTCTCATCTCATAATTTATTACCATAAAGTTTTTTTATGTTTAGCATTTAGAATTATTTATTGTGGGAATGACTTTTATAA
>NW_008444782.1:0-478 GCF_000622305.1 Nannospalax galili
ATTGCTCAGGAAACAAGGGCAAGAATTCACAAATGGGACCTCATTAAACTAGAATTTTTATTCTTACTGCTAATATTACTACTAATATATTAAAATCTGTCCCCCTAATTGTTAAACTTTATTTATTTGGTCAAACAGAGAGCTATATAAGAACTTCTCTGTTTTTTAAGTGATTCTCAAATCTCATTACAATACAGTGTAAATGTCTGTTTGCTCATGTTACTGGGCAGTGTAATGTAGGCAGCACATGAAGGTAGCTGTCCTGTGTAGTTATTCAGGGATCCCTAGTGCCATGGGCATCTGAAACATATCCACAAAGTCACCATAGAACATAACAAGGAAGAAGAATCATGCAAAACTTCCATGACTCTAAAATTACAAATGTTCCACTGGTCAGGACCTATTCTTCTGGGCCCTCCCCACTTCTTTCAGGGCTGGGAAAGAACTGGACCAATGATTTGTACAGAGGAAGGGGAAA
>NW_008444783.1:0-478 GCF_000622305.1 Nannospalax galili
TCTGCTTGCTTCTGCCTCCCAAGTGCCAGGATTAAAGGCATGCACCACCATGTCTGGCCCTTGTTCAAATATGTGAACAAACAGCCATTTAGGGGATGCTATGTCCACCTTACACCAGAGAAGTGGCTGTCTCATTAAACTAATACCTGGTTCCAGGTGGACCAGGAGTGAAGAGGAGATAATTTACCAAGCAATTTCACCATCAGCAGCACAAAGGTAGTAGTGTCCTCCTGTCACTCCCTGCACGTGACAGGGCTAAGGCCTAAAGACCTTAGCTGAGAAACACAGACTTTCCTAAGCTTCCCAAGATCCTCCAGTGCTACGCAGTGAGTCAGGTATTTATAAATGCAGAGCAGTCAGGCAGAACTGAAAAACAATGTCCGTCTGATCAATAACAGGCAATTTATAAAAATCTTTTTTCTGTTCTCTCACATAATGATTTTATGTGACCAATTATAAAGGAAATTCACAGGCTTCC
>NW_008444784.1:0-478 GCF_000622305.1 Nannospalax galili
AAATTCCTTCCTGAGGCCTAAGGGCATCTTGATTTAGGAAGCAGGGAAAAGTGTAAACCTTTGGCTTTCATTAACTGTTTTTAAATTGTAAGCCCCAAATGACAACAGTATGAATACACAAAATACTCAAAGTTGGGGCTAGAGAGGTGGCTCAGAATTCAAGAGCACTTATCACTTTTGCAAGGACCCAGGTTTGGTTCCCAGCATCCACACCAAGCAGCTCACAACCACCTGTAGCTCCAGTTCCAGAGACTCCAATGCCATCTGGCCTCCACAGGCACCTGCGCACACATCTTACACACATAAAGTCATGCAGGCACACACATATACACATTAGATAAATAAACAAAAACCTGAAGTTTAGCTGCTCTGGGAAAAAGTATTTGGTCGGAAAACTCTGTACTGTTTGCATGCTCCCCAGTCACTGTATTTTGATGGCTCAGATAAGAAGAGTAAAATAAATAAGTATTCAACACAC
>NW_008444785.1:0-478 GCF_000622305.1 Nannospalax galili
CTGCCTAGTTTCACCACAACCTCCAGTAGTTTAGAAGTTAGGCCGTTTGCTTCTTCAGAGTTAAGCATTAAATTTAGCTGGCTACTGGGCTAGGGAGATGGCTCAGAGGATGAAGCTGTCCAGGCAAGCATGAGGACTGGAATTCGCATCCCTGGAGGCCATGTAAAAGCTGGGCAGGTGCCATGGTCGCTTATAATCCCAGCACTCAGAAAGGGGAGACAGGGTCCCCAAAGCAAGCTGTCTAGGCAGACTAGCCTGAAGTGGTGGGATTTGCTATCTGGGGTTTAGCAAGAGACACTGCCTTAGTTAACAAAGAAGGACTGCAGAACACAGTCAGTGTTAGCTTTGGACCTGCACACATGTACCCACATGCATGCACCCACACATGAGAACACATATATACACACATATATACTACACACACCGTCATATGCCTCATACACACATATACCCACATGGGAATACACATATACACACA
>NW_008444786.1:0-478 GCF_000622305.1 Nannospalax galili
CATAGCAGCTAACAACTGTCTGCAACTCCAGTTCCAGGTGATCTGACACCCTTTTCTGATTTCCATGGACACTGCATGACACAGGTGCACTTACATGCAGGCAATACACCCATATACATAAAGTAAAATAAAAATAACACAATTCTTAAAAAGTAAAAAGATCTATCAAATTATGAATCAACATAAGACACATCTGTAAAAGTAAATATTATTCTGTCATAAAAGAATTACTTCGTGGTACATACTATGACATGTATGAATATTAAATAAAATATAATTAAAAGAATGCACTTACCAAAATTAACTTACTGCTTATTTCCATGAATAGGAAGTTTGCAGAATGTGCAAATAGAGAAATTATATTATTTGCTTCCTAGGTATGGTTGTGAGTATAACGATTCTTTTCCAGTAATGAAAACATTTTTCAGTAATGGAAACAAATTAAATGTACTGATGGTACAACTTGTGAATATAAAAA
>NW_008444787.1:0-478 GCF_000622305.1 Nannospalax galili
TTTTTTAACCCAAACTCCCTCCTCTTTTAACTAGACAGGTCATTAATAAAATGTTCGCCAAGACTCTGAGCTTTTTAAAGTTGTATATCTCTAGATAGATGGCCAGGGTGAGCTGAGTCCTACGTATTAAGTCTCTATGATCAAATATTTATCTACTATTAGAATGTTTTTCTTCTGGACTGTTTGTGAAGTGTCTTGCTCTTTTTCCTTGAGGTGGAGGGTGAGAAGGGCCCCAAAGCGAGGCCTCAAGATGAAGTCATTTCTCAACTTCACTATCTCTTTTGGGCTCTTGTTCGCCTTCCTTTCATTTGTCAAGTTTCTGCCATGTGGGGGCAAGGGTGTGGGGGTTTGGGAACCAGCCCCTGCTGGTCCTGGGTCGGGACGCTGAGGAGAGGAGACAGGGCATGTGGGATGCAGTGTCATCACAGCTCCCTCTCTTGGCCTTGTTATTTTTGTGGGTTTGTGACTGGGATGAAGC
>NW_008444788.1:0-477 GCF_000622305.1 Nannospalax galili
TGAGTTCCAGGCCAGCTGGGGCCATAGGGAGACCCTGTCTCAAAAAGAACAGTAACAAAAAGGAACAGACCTGATAAAATGAATAAATATATAGTATATTATAATATTGGTATTTATTAAATTGTCTCACAGGATAAAGTCCAAGTAGTCCAACAATGGCTGCAAGACACTGGAAAGGCTGAGAATCCAGTAATTTCTCACTCCACGAGGCTGGATGACTCAGCAGTCCCAATCTGGTGCTGAAGGCCTGAGGATTCCTGAAGATCTGCTAGTCTTCAATCTACGTTGGCATCTGAAGAAGTTGGTTCTACTATCATTCGAGGACTGCCACAGCAACAAAATGAACCCACTAGTGAGAGAGAAGGCAAGCAGGCAAAAAGTGAAAACTCCCTTCCGTCTTTTTTATGGGCTGCCATCAGAAGGTAACACCCACATTTAGGGAGGGTCTTCCAGCTTCAAATAATTCAATCAAGAAAG
>NW_008444789.1:0-478 GCF_000622305.1 Nannospalax galili
AGAAAACTCTATTAAAAACAATGTTCAATGTTTTTAATTTGTTATATTTTTCAATTGTTTCAATATATTTTAAAAACAATGTTCATTTTATTTATTTTGTGTGTGTGTATCTGTGTGTATGTTTGTGTGCACATGTGTACACGCCACCCCGTATGAGTGGACGTCAGAGGGGACTCTGTGGGAGCTGGTTCTGTCTTTTCATCCCATGAAGCCCTTTTATGCAATGACCCATGTCACTGACTGTCAGATATAAAGGTGGCAGGGGTCGGGGTCACTGTGAAATGGAATCAAAGAGGGCTCTGGCAAACAGAGACTTTAATAGGTTTGGCGGGCCTGGCCCTCAACCCCGGTGCGAGGAAGAACCAGCAGCTTAATGGCTGCAGAGGGGTCGCTTATAAAAGGACAGAATGCGGAAAAAGAGGATATTTTTCTGCTGTTTGGGACTGTTTTGGGGGGCTGCTTGCTCAGGGAGGGCGTG
>NW_008444790.1:0-478 GCF_000622305.1 Nannospalax galili
TCATTCATTCATTCATTCATTCATTCTTCCTTCTTTGTTAATTGTGGAAAATGACAGCAAGAATCTCATAGGCTTGTGGACAGATGCAATGAAATGGTCATAGAAAAGTCACTATTTTTATCCCATGGATCTACTAGTATTATTGTGGTTCTTATGGTGGGGGTAGATGGGAATGAGGGAGAGCTTCTGAGCCTACTTCAGACGTCATCACATCCATTTCTTCACTGACTGTCATGCCAAGTGCCCCCTTTGTTAGGTGGGCACAACTGCTTTGGGCAGTTGTCAAAATTCTCAAGCAGGAAAATTCAGCCTCTCATGGCTTTTCACCTCCCTCTCAGCTGCCCTCCTCCAGGTTCTAGGTGATCAGGCCTACTCACTGAAGTCCACATGTACAGCTCAAACTCTTACTTCAGATATCCCTCAGCAAAAGTCTCCTGTGCAAAGCCATCTCTCTCCCCAGATCTTGTGTGTGTGTGTG
>NW_008444791.1:0-478 GCF_000622305.1 Nannospalax galili
TTCCCTTAAAAATGATGTCTGGGAGAACCCACTGTCACACCCTGTCCCCAAAATTCTTACTATGAGCATAATAGCAGTTTCTCTTGGAGAACATACATCCTCACTTTGTAAACAATGAACTGGACACCTGAGCCCTCCATTTCTATCCCTCTTTCCTGGCAGAGTCTATTCCAAATTATTAAAATGCATTTGACTATTAGTGCCAGCAAGGGCACAGAAGCCTGTTACCTCAGATCTGTGATGTCATGTTCTGATCAGAATCATCCTGAGCTCATAGTGAGATGCTGTGAGGAAGTGAGGGTGAACGGAGGTACTATGAACTAAATATTGGAATTTCATTGAGCAGCCCCATCAAAACAAACCTCTTGATTCTCAGACAGTATTCACATTTGATGCTTTTAGAATAATCTTAATTATTGATTTCCTCAAACTCTCAAACCACATAAAGCAAACAGGGCTAAGTTGACTTGAGAATCAT
>NW_008444792.1:0-478 GCF_000622305.1 Nannospalax galili
TGGAACTGGAGTTAAGGACAGTTTGTAGCCACCATGTGGGTGCTAGGAGTCGAACCGAGGTCCTCTGCAAGAGCAGTCAGTGCTAAGGATCTTTGACTTCCGTTGTGATGGTAGTAAGTGAGTTGTGATTTCCAAAATAATAATCCAAGTTATCTCTGACTCATACATGTGCCCCTAAATGTCATGTATTTTCTAAAACTCTCTTCATATTGGGAAAATGTGTATTGCAGATTACATTCAAATTACACCAAAACCACTACTTAAAAATGTGTCAGAAGACCATACTGCAACAGACATTTTAAATTCTCCTCCTTCCTATTTACTGCAAATGCTTGTTTCTCTAAACAATACCTAGGCAGCTACAAATTTGCATTTTTATAGCAGTTTTCTCAATTCTTCTGCACAGTACAGGATTACACATTCTGACAGTTCCCAGGCACCCTTCAAAGCAGCAATGATAGAAGGCAGGAGAAAATAG
>NW_008444793.1:0-478 GCF_000622305.1 Nannospalax galili
TCTTGAACCTTTTGCCTCTAGACATTTGCTGCCATGTCCAGCTTTGAAACAGTGTTCTTAAATTTAACTGAGATAGTTTTGTAGTCTGCCACTCATGTACATACACAGTAAGGGAAAAAAACAAACAAACAAGTAAAAGACAGTGGTTGCTAGACATGGTGGCACATACCTGCAATCCCAGCACTCAGTAACCGGGACAACAGGCTCATGAGTTCCAAGCCAGCCTGGGCTATAGAGTGAAACTGTCTCAAAATAAAGAAATAGACTGGTAATAACGTTTATAATCATTCTTTTCTTTGGTGGGGGCATGCACAGGCACATACAGAAATCAGAGGACAACTTGCAAGAGTTGGCTGTATCCACTATATGAGTTCTAGGGATTGAACTTAGGTTGGCAAATTGGCAGCAAAGGCCCTCACTGAGCCATCTTACCAGCCTAGTAGCATAACATTTATTTTATTTTATTTATTTATTTTTT
>NW_008444794.1:0-475 GCF_000622305.1 Nannospalax galili
TAGCAACGGTTCACCACCTGAATGTTTCAGAGTCTTCCCAAACAGCACCACCAACTGGGGACCAAGTGTTCAAACACATGAACCTGTGGGAGACAGATCTCATTCAAACCACAGCAGTCTCTGTATGAATGCTTATTTTTATTTCTTCTGCCAAACAACAAAAAATAAGATTTTAAACCATGCTTCTAAGTCATGAGTTCCATTAAAAAAGTCGATGCGAAGGAAGTATCATTTTGTGAAAAATTTTGAACCCAAAAGGAAAATCCAGCTGAGTCATATGGATGACATCAAGAGTCTTTAAAGGTCCACACTCTGATTTGGCAGCTAGGGAAGCAGAATGGGAAGGTCTGTATCCCAGGACACCTTAAGCAGTGGTGTTCAAACAACACCCTCTTGGTTTGTTAATTGTATATATTAAATTGAGTTACGAGTGTGTGTGTGTGTGTGTGTGTGTGTGTGTGTGTGTGTGTTCATT
>NW_008444795.1:0-478 GCF_000622305.1 Nannospalax galili
ACACACACACACATGTACTTTTTTAAAGGAAGAAAATCAGTGAACAAAAACACTGTTGGATATCAGGGAATGAGTCTGTAAACCGTTTTGCACTTGTGAGGTTGTATCATAACGAATTATCCCTGTCCTAACAAACTGTACCAAGGAAAGTACGAAGTGAACCTGGAACTATTCAAAATAATAGGTACTCTCAAGACCCAATTGTCTTTTTAGCTCCCATTGAGCCATATATTCTTTATAGAAAAATATCCACAACCCTATCCTAGTATGAGTCACATGAGGACTCTGGTGCCTTGGTGACTTAGCTGCATAAACCAGACCTACAGCTGTGTCGAGACCTGCTCATTTGTCTGTGCCCAGAGCACCAACTATTTCCCTGAGGACTTCTTCATAGTCTGCTCACAACTAGTGCAGGACTTATTCCTAGTCAGGACATAGATTGAACACGAGAACCCTTACTCACCTCCTGGGGTTCCTG
>NW_008444796.1:0-478 GCF_000622305.1 Nannospalax galili
CAGGGGATCTGGGGAGATTAGGCGATCCTGGTAGGAGAGTTACTGAAGAATTGCCAGGCACGAGTGAGTAAGTGGTTCACTGGAAGGGAGGAGGGAGGCTGGATTGAGAGGAGCGCAGGAATCAAGGGAGAGAGGGGCTTTTCAAGAAACATATCATGAAAGAGTTGTAGTTTATAGGGGCTAGATTGGCAAGAGATGCATGGGTTAGTAAATCCTTAAGCCAGTGGGGGAAAAGGATGGAGATTGGCTCACCAATGTAGGCTTCAGTCCCTCCTGAGCCAGGAGTGCTGCAGCTACCAGAGCCCAGAGACAAGGTTGCCATCCTCAGATGGTGGTATAAAGCTGTTTAGAGAGATAACTACTGGGGGAAAAGTGGAACCCCTTATCTGTCCCAAAACCCCTAATTCCTGGCCGTTATTTTTAGTCATGTAGAGAAGAAATGGACATTCCAGGTTGGGGAGAGCCAGAGCTGGTGCCT
>NW_008444797.1:0-478 GCF_000622305.1 Nannospalax galili
TTGTGTTGGCACACTGAGCATTGTGATGACACAGGAGGGCATTGTGAGGGGGCATTAAACCCTGTGATTTCACAACGAGCTTTTATAATGACACAATGGAGCATTGGGATGACACATTTTGCATTGTGATGGCACACTAAGTATTGTGATGGCATAATGGAAGATTGTGAATACACATGGAGCATTTTGAGGGCACGTTGAGTACTGTGATGTCATATTGTGGCATTATAATGGCACACTGAGCATTGTCAAGACACATTGTGGCATTGTGCTGAGACACTGAGCACTCTGATGACACGCTGAGTATTGTCATGATACGTTGGGCATTGTGATGTCACACTGAGTATTGTGATCTCACATTGGAACATCGAGATGGCACATTGAGCATTGTGCTGTCAATTTGGAGTATTGTGATGAGACATTGGAACATTGTAATATCACATTGGAGCATTGTGGTGACACATTGGGGCACTGTTAA
>NW_008444798.1:0-478 GCF_000622305.1 Nannospalax galili
CTCCCAAGAAATGGTACTCTGACCTCTGGCCTCCATTCACACACATGATGTTCTTACATGCATGCACACAGAGACAAAGAGCAACAGCCTTTTTTGCAGAATGCAGCTCAGTAGTAGGACGCCTACCTAGCACGTGCAGTGCTTAGGTTCCATCTCTAGTTCCACAAAAACAAACAAAATGAGACAGGATCAAGTTCCGTTAGTTGGTCAGTGTACTCCTGCACCTAGTGAATGAGAGTCCTCTAGCAAAAGTTTAGAAAGGATCACCTTCTAAGGGCTGGGAGCACAGCCCTGTGTTTATTTCCAGGCTGTAATGAAACAGCTGCTGAATTGTGCTGAACTGTGAAAAGGAAGTTTCCTTGGGAACAAATTCTCTCCTTAAACAGAAAGGGTCCTTCTATGGACCACTTTCCAGAGAGCCCCTTTCAAGTCCCTGTTCCTCAGGCTATAGATGAAAGGGTTGAGCATGGGGGTCACC
>NW_008444799.1:0-478 GCF_000622305.1 Nannospalax galili
TTACTAAATCAATCTCCTTTCCTTTATGTGTAGCCTGTGTCAAGTAACCCATTATAGTGACGATATTTAAGTAATATAGGTATGAAGATGAACTCGATCTAAAACTAAACTGAAATACCACTATTCACCTTTCCAGTACAAACAATGCAAAGGTCAATAATACTGTTAGCATGGCAGGGTCATACTCATATAATGCTGAGGTGAATATAATGCTGAACAACTCTCTGGAGGAAATCTGGACAATATCTACAGAGGTGATTCTACTCTTTATCTATACATGTATACAAGGTCATTGACTGAAATTCTGTTAGTTAACTGAACACTGTAAATGCATGTAAAATACAGTAAAAGCTATAAATACACACAGTGGCTTATACGATGGGATTTGGGAAGCAGTTCATTATCTTTGTTATAAGCCACCTTCATGATATAATCTCTAGGTAAAATGAGGGAAGATAGAATAAACACACCTTCTGGT
>NW_008444800.1:0-478 GCF_000622305.1 Nannospalax galili
GTGTGTGTGCCATGTGTGCGGTGCTCACAGAGGCCACAGGGGAGCATCAGATCCCCTGACACTGGAGTTACAGGTGGTTGTGAGTCCCCTGATGTGGGTGCTGGGAAGCAGTCCTCTACAAGAGCAGAATTTCTCAGCTGCCCAGCTGTCTCTCCACCACCCCATTCCTTCATTTGTAAGTGGAATTTATTTTTTTTAAAGTTGTAGGCTTATAGGAAAATTGGGAGGAAGGAACAGAGATTTTGTAAGTGGTCCCTGCTTGTGCAGATGCACAGCCTGACACACAACCTCAGCTGCCCACTGGGAGATCCTACATTAACACTTCATTATCACCCAAGGACCGTACTTTGTGAAAACTTTACTCCTAGCTGTACACTCTGTGGGTTTGGGCAGGTGCCTGTCATGTGTCTACCATTAAAATACCATACAGAGTATCTTCACTGTCTAAAAATCCTCCTGTCTTGCTTGTTTAGCCCTT
>NW_008444801.1:0-478 GCF_000622305.1 Nannospalax galili
ACACACACACACAGTTATTTGCTGTCTGCAAGAAACATACCACACTGGCAAAGATACCCACAGCCTAAGAGTCAAAATATGAAATTCGATCAATCAAGAAAATGGAAGCAAAATCTAGCTTGGAAATCTATTCTGATAGCTAATATAGTAGACTTCAAACCAAAATTACTCAGAAGAGATAAAGCCACTATGTCAGTTAAAAAAGAGAACAATAGATAAATTGTAAATACATATACACCAAATGTTGAAAGTCCTAATTTCATAAAGTGAACATAAATGGACATAAAAGGTCAGAGTGGTCCTGATACAGTAATGATGGGTGACTTCAATATCCAGCTCTCATCTTCAGATAAATTATACAAACTAAAAGTCCATGACAAAATTTCAGAGTTAAGCTACAACCTAGATAAAAATGGTCTTAATACCTACAGAACACTTCATCCAACATATACAAAATATATAGTCTTCTCATCAGCCT
>NW_008444802.1:0-478 GCF_000622305.1 Nannospalax galili
AAAAAAACTGACAACAAACACTCGCAAGGATGTGGGGAAAGGTGAGCACTTAGTTACTCACTTGCTGGTGGGACTGCAAATTGGTGTAGCCACTATAGAAATCAGTGTGGAGAATTCTTAAAATGCTAAAAATACATCTACCATATGACCCAGCTATTCCATTCCTTGGCACATACCCAAAGGACTGAATACCATACTACAGAGATACTTGCTCAGCCATGTTCATTGCCTCTCTTTTTATAATAGCTAGAAATGGAAACAACTTAAATGTCCCTAAATGGGTGAATGGATAGTGAAAATGTAGTACATTTACACACTGAAGTTGTTTCTATTCGACTTTAAAGAAAAATAAGATCATGAAATTTGGAGGTAAATGGATGGAACTAGAAACTGAGTGAGGAACAGACTCAGAAAAACAAGCGATGTATGCTCTTATTTGTGAATCCTAGCTCCATATTTTTAGTGAGTATATATATAT
>NW_008444803.1:0-478 GCF_000622305.1 Nannospalax galili
GCACTGACTTGTGGAGGTTGATGGGTGGGTTACATGCCAGTTACCTTCCCAGGAAATTGGTGCTATAAATTATATTCCTCCTCTTGAGTATTAAAAATAATGTCAAAATAGGGGCATAAATGATACCCAAAATATTCCTTTCTCCTTCTTTGCAATAGCATTCTCCCATAGTCTTATCTTGTAAGCAAAACAAAGTACTTAGATAATCTTTGCCACTTATAGAGCCAACAGAATTCCCACCATGAGAAATAATTCACTTCTAGTGTAAACCCAAGCATGCTCTCAGAGTATTGACCTCACTACATGGGTCTATCTTGATGCAACCTCTTGAACCTTCTCCCTCTCAGTGCCTGCAGGACTGAGACCCAGTTGTAGCCTCAGAAAGGACTTGGTCTTGGTCCTGATTCCTCATGTCTTCGGAGTGTTCCTTCCTTAGCTTTGTCCTCTCGTATCCTACTCTTTTCTCTCCAAGAAGGTT
>NW_008444804.1:0-477 GCF_000622305.1 Nannospalax galili
GGCTCAGTGGTTAAGAACACTGGTTGTTCTTGCAGAAGACCTGGGTTCGAGCCCCAGCATCCGCATGGCAGCCGAGAGCTGTGTGTAACTCTGGTTCCAGGGGATCCGACAGCCTCTCCTGACCTCCGCAGGCGTTGTACGACATGGGTGCACTTACCTAAAGGCAGGCAATAAACTCATGAAATAAGCATAATAAAGGAAATATCAAAAATACAAGGAATTGAAAACCAAAACAATAACCAGCACAGCAAACTATCACTATTGATGCGGTGGTTGCACTTTTAACTTGGGGGTGATCAACAGCTGTCTAATCAGACTTAGGAACCCCTCCGTAAGATGGAACTCATGTGTGGCACTATAAACATAGCAAAATGCACATGGCCGGCGTGATCATAGAGCCAACAGAAAAACCTACTTTTGTCAGAAACACATTTCTTACTGTACTCTGAATATATATCCTTATATTTCTAGGCAAGT
>NW_008444805.1:0-478 GCF_000622305.1 Nannospalax galili
TTTTTTTATTATTTTACATTCTATTTTGTTATGTGTATAAACATGCCACTGTACACTTGAGGAGGTCAGAGGACATCTTGCAAGAGTCAGATCTTTCCTTCTACTGGTGTGGGTTCTGGAAATCGAACTCAGATTGTCAGGCCCTTTACTTGCTGAGCCATCTCACCCACCACTACACCTGCTATTTTAGATGTCACCTCTGAAGCCTTACTCCAGATGATTAAGGTCATTGAAAGTACAGCTAATCTCCCACCCCACCCCCACATTCCCATTATAATAATTTATGTATCTAATCTAGTTCTTCTATGTCTTCCTGATGATTGAAGCAGAAGCCTTAGACCTTTAGTTTCTGATCCAGGAGCTGTTGGTATTATCTCTTAATGTTTTGCAATGCAGCCTTTGCACTTGGTCCTGTCTCCACTGCTGCCTCCAGGTTCCACCTGGACCTTGATGGTTGCTGCATTCTTTTTTTTTTTTT
>NW_008444806.1:0-478 GCF_000622305.1 Nannospalax galili
CCTTGAACTCACAGAGATCCACCTGCCTCCGCCTCCCAAGTGCTGAGACTACAGGCGTGCACCACCACGCCCGGCTGATCAACACTTCTAAATAATCAAATAATTGAACCTATTTGTCATCTGTGTTTTATATATTGTTGATTATGCTCATCTTAACAAATACAATTAGGTTCAAGTTGCTAGATGGCTGATAAGGGATGAGAGCTGTGTGCCGCTCCACAACAGCATCAAGTGCCAGGCTCCTACTATGTCTATTGACAATGATATATTTCCCAGGACTCAGAACTTTTGATTTAACAATTAGAATAGTCCTGGGAAGACCTGGACACTCAGTCTCTTTGAACCTTTGTCTAGAGATGGTCATGATTTTTTCAGTAGAAGATATCAGCTGGGTTTTCCTGTTAGATTTCAGTCTTGGATAAATGTCACTTCTTGTGCTTTTTTTTTCAGTCACAGGCAAATTTTCGAATTTCTTCCA
>NW_008444807.1:0-478 GCF_000622305.1 Nannospalax galili
TCTCAGCCCAGGAGCTGCCTGGGACAGCGCTGCCTCAGGACTAGCTTCCTGGAAAGAGCAGGACTCGACCACACTTCTGGAGGTCCTCCGGTCTCTGGGCAATTGCACTGGTCTCCACAAATAGTACCCATGTGGGCATGAGTACAGTCAGCTCATCACATCCTGGGTCTGTGCTTTGCGACCAGTCCCATAGCCTTCTGAGCCTCAGTTTCCCCAGGACACCTGTCCGGGTCCTCACATAGCAGGCATCCGGAAGAAGTACCCCTCAGCCTGCTGAAACCACGAGCAGTGAGGCAGAAGAGGGGGCAGGGCTGGGGCACAGGAGGAAGAAGAGCAGAGCCTCAGTCCAGACGGGACACATGCAGACACTTACCTGCTCCATAATCACTTTCTGTCTTTAGATGGCAGCGCTGATTGTGACCTGCTTTGTAAATAGATGCTTCACAGAAATAAAGCCGTTTGGGGCTGGAGGAAGGGG
>NW_008444808.1:0-478 GCF_000622305.1 Nannospalax galili
ACAGAAATGAGTTAAGTAGTTCTCAAGTCATAGTTAGAACAGGAAAATATTAAAAAATAGCACTGAATCAGTGCCACCTATGCTGTGAGGCTTGAAAGAAAGATGGTTCTGAAATGAAAAATAGCCCAGGTTTGTAAAAGAAGCTTTTAAATTCCTTGATATATAATAGTAATGTCAGGTTTCATCTATTATGAATACAAGTTAATATTTTTAGTGAACCACAAGATGCAGAATTCTGAGCGTTAAACCTAAAAAAGATACTGTGAGTTAAACAAGATGAAATGTTGCATAAAATAGAAATGAAAACACAAAAAGGTGTTTTGAGATATCAGTGAAGGGAGTGATTCTGTCTTAGACTGTAGATCGTGGACCTGGGCTGTTGCTTAAATGTATTCTGCATTTAAATAGCCCCAAACTCTTATTTCTGAAATGAATTATCCAATATATGTGGTAGAGAATCAAGAAGTTACATATCTAC
>NW_008444809.1:0-471 GCF_000622305.1 Nannospalax galili
TGATACATGACCTAAATAAACAAATTAATGACTAAAACAGATATTGTTATTAATATTATAGTCAGTTTTATGTAGCCCAGGCTGGCCTCAAACTCACAATCATTCTCTTTCACCCTCCTGAGTGCTGGGATTATAAGCATGCTATACCATGCTTGGCTTTTAAGATGGAGTTCTGTTAAGGATAATTTAGCGATTATAGATCCTATCCTGAAATACTATTTTTCATAAGAAAGAAAATGAATGTTTTGAGCTATAGGGAATTAGGGACGATCCCCAGGCCTTTTGCAATACCTTCCTGATTTCACTGCCTAGTGCTAAGGCCCCACCAGTGACAGAGGTTAGAGAGAGGATGCAGGGTTGGCAAGATATGTCTGCCACTTAACACTCCAAGACAGCCCCATCTGAGAGGCTGCTCACACTTTCTAGAGAGAAACCCACTGACACACACACACACACACACACACACACACA
>NW_008444810.1:0-478 GCF_000622305.1 Nannospalax galili
CTTGATTGATTGCTGTGGAATTTTATTTCAGAAGTGTTCTTAGTGTACATGTAATGGATGTGAGATCTTTGCCGTGGGTATGTACAGGCCATGAGCACTGTCCAGAAAACCTGGGGCCAGGTGTCCCCAGTCAGGGAGGAGCTCTGATGGAGCCACCAGAGCAGGCTGCAGGCTCATCATCCAGGGGGCTGGCATGGGGTGGATCGGCAGCTGACACAGTGTAGGCCAGGTGTGAACCCAGCGTGGACCTGTGGGCTAGTTAAGGCGAGGGAGCTTAGATACTTGTGTGGCCTGGCAAGTGGAGTCTGGGCAAAGCCCATGAGGGCGGGATAATCCACTTTTCATTGGGAAGGGATTGGTGGCATCAGCCCATGCTGCTAGATGGTGCTGTTTTCCCATTGGTTGCTAAACTAATGACTATAGAGGTTGAAGGGTGAGAATCCACTCAAAATTCATAGTGTGTGTTTATGTTCTTTTA
>NW_008444811.1:0-478 GCF_000622305.1 Nannospalax galili
CCTCCAAAGCCCAGGGTATGGAATCAACCCAAGTGTTCATCAAGTGATAAGTAGGCATACAAAACAACGAACTAGTACTTAGCCATAGAAAAATAAAATCTTGCCAGTATGTGACGACATGGATTGACCTAGCAGACACTAAGCAAGACTCAGACAAATACCACACAATTGCACATATATGGAGACTCTAAAGATATTACTCTATAGAAATGGTGAGTAGAATATTGTAACCAGAGACTAAGGTTAGGGGGTAGGAGAAGCTAGGAAGAAAGGAGTCAACTGGCACAAAAATCACGCTAGATGAAGGAATGAGCTCTGATCTCTTATTAAACAGTACAATGTCTATAGTAAACAGTAAAGTATTGTAGTGTTCACTGACTCATTACAAAGAAACAATAAATATTGGAAAATTTATTATTTTTTATTTTATGTGTATGAATGCACTGTCTGCATGTATGTAAGTGCACCTGATCATGCA
>NW_008444812.1:0-478 GCF_000622305.1 Nannospalax galili
TTTTTTTTAAAGAGTTCTGTTTATGGGGGTTGTTTGGGGATTGGGATGTTGGTTTTTCAAGCATGTCTGCTTGGACACTATTTCTCAAATTGCAAGCATTTGAAGATGAGCTTTGTAGATGGCAGTGACTGAGCTGAGCCCTGCTAGACTGTGTATCTGAGATTTCTCTTCAACTCACCTTTTTCTATCCAGCAGATCAATTTTGAGAATGGTTTTGTGCCTCTGGTAAAAAGCAAACCAGTACCATTTGTCATCTATTATAGATACTATAAAAATAGGGAAGGATCCGTAGAAATAAGACAAGATTGCTAACTTCAACCTAGAAATGGTTGCCAACTTGTTACTGAATTATAAAGGGGAGAAGAAACAAACTAGCCAGCCTCACTGCACAAGATACAGGGGTGGAAGTAGAGGTCAGAGCAAGGTCATTTAGAAAAGGAGCTCAGTAGGTGGTCCAAGGAGCAGTCTAGAGCCATCC
>NW_008444813.1:0-478 GCF_000622305.1 Nannospalax galili
CTTGTGGACTCCTCATTGCAGTTAGTGCCCTGCTTTTCCTCTGCTTATCCTAGAGGTCAGTTTGATGGTTTAATCAGACTTAGCAGTTTTCAAAAGTCACTTAAACACAAAAATATTTGCAGTTTCCCTTTCTACATCTCTAAGTTTGATAGAAATTAAAATTGGATTGAGTTGTGTGACAAATAAGTCTCATCATCCAAAATGCTGAGATAAAGTGATGGAAAGGGGAATATAAATATCTTAATTCATGAAAACTAGTAATCTTCATACACACGTGAGTGTAAATATTGATATGCCCTATGGATAAGAGAGTTCATTATTACTATTATTATAATTTTGTTTATTTGACATAGATTCCTGTAGCCTCAGCTTGCCTACAACTCACAATGTAGACCAGACACATCTTGATCTCATACCACCTGCCTCTGCCTCTCAAGTGCTGGGATAAAAGGTGTGCCCCACCACACCCAGGTGAAAG
>NW_008444814.1:0-478 GCF_000622305.1 Nannospalax galili
ATGAAGCGAGATCACATACACACGCGCCCCAAGGAGCCTTCCTTCTCTGAGCGGGGAATAAGTATTGTGGGACCTACCAGGACTGAGATAGCAAAAGGGGAATCTGACATAAATTGGGCAACGAGGGTGACGGGGGGAGAAAAGGGGGAGCAACTGAAATCGTGAAACAAGGAGCCCAGGACAAACCGTTCTGATGGGAAATGAGGTAAGTGGAACAGAGGTGAAGGCCTTTTGTTTGCTTGGCCCATTGGAGCCAAAGGGGTTTGGCCTTGCCTCCACACAGCCCAAGTCGTAAATAGCAGAGGTCAAAGAATAGTCTTTAAAAGTACACAATAAAGAAAGGCCTTCTCTCAACTGGCTCTTTTCAGAGCGTGGCTAGCAGTGTGAGCGAGTTCATTTTCCATTTGTGTGTGGAGAAGAATGACTTAAGTGTGCACTTTGTAAAGGGTTCTTTTTCTTCTTTCTTTCTCTCTCTCTC
>NW_008444815.1:0-478 GCF_000622305.1 Nannospalax galili
GCCTCTGCCTCCCAAGTGCTGCGATTAAAGGTGTGTGCCACCATGCCCAGCTAAGTCTTTTTAATTTAATAAAAATAAAAAAGTTTCTCATCTATGAGAATTAAAATCTGCCAAAGGAGGGCTTGGAGATGGCGAAGTTGATAAAGCGCTTGCCTTCCCAGCATAAACACTGGAGTTCACATCCCTAGAACCACATAAATGCTAGGTGGCCATGGCAGCCTGTAGTTCCAGTATTAGGAAGATGGCGACAAGGGTTTTCCAGTGCAAGCTGGCTAGACTAACCCATACTGTCAAGCTGAGTTCAAGTGAGAGAGCCTGGCCCAATGAATAAGCTGAAGGGCAATCGAAGAAGATGCCCAATGTCAACCTTGGGCTTCCACACACATGCACAGACACATGCATGTACACTTGAATACATGTGCACAGACACACATGTGAACATACATACACACATTAATGCACAACACACACACACACA
>NW_008444816.1:0-477 GCF_000622305.1 Nannospalax galili
TATATATTTAAAGATTTTATTTGTGTGTGTGTGTGTGTGTGTACATATGCATAGGTGTACAGGTGCCTGTAGAAGCCAGAAGGGCATTAGATCACTTGGAGCTAGAGTTATATGTTTGGGAGTCTGATATGGATGATGGGATCCAAACTCTGATTGAGCAGCAAGTACTCTCAATTACTGAGCCATCTCTCCAATCCCTGTTTCCTTTATCTCTCCCCCAACCCAGGCTCAGCAATCCTACCTCAACCTTTGGAGTGCTAGATTATAGGCATGAGCCATAATACCTGGCTTTGCTGCCTGTTTTCACTAAACTCGTTTCAATGCTAATAAACACAGTACTCTAGCACCTGGCATGGTTATTGACACAGCATGGATACTCAAAATATATTTGTTAAAAAACGAAACAAGCCAGGTATGGTGGCGCACGCCTGTAGACCCAGCACTTGGGAGGCAGAGGCAGGCGGATCTCTGTGAGTT
>NW_008444817.1:0-478 GCF_000622305.1 Nannospalax galili
ACACAAACGTGCTGTTCACTGTAGGGGAGCAAAGGAAAAGTGGAAGAAGTCTGCCAGCTATCCCAAGAAGAAAAGGACATCAATCACAGGAGGCCCAGAAAACACACCTACTCAGAATTTTCCACAGAGCTTCCAGGTTAAAGCAGGTGCTTAGGACACCGTGGTGGGGATAGCTTGTGTGTTTGGAGGGACGGCCTATAAGAATAAGCAACACCTTTTTCTCTTGGGTCATCCACCTATTTATTATCAGAAAGAAATACCATACCCAAGCAAGCTGAATGAGCTCCAAATTTAGGCTTAGACAAAGCAAGGAAAGAAGTCAAATTAAAGTAGGGCCAGTGAGTTTGCTCAGTGGGGAAAGGTGCTTGCTGTCAAGCCTGATAATCTGAGTTCAATTCCAAGGATCCACATAGTGGAAGGGAAGAATCAACTCCCACAAGGTGTCATCTGATTTACACACACACACACACACACACAC
>NW_008444818.1:0-469 GCF_000622305.1 Nannospalax galili
ATGCACACAACACAGACACACACACACACACACACACACACACACACACACCGCCCCAATAAAAAAACAGAAATAAAATTTGAAAAGAGATTTTTTTGTAAATTTGAGGGCTATTCCTGTATCAACTATACATTTTTAAATATTTCCTCCAATTTTGGGGTTGTCTTTTCATTCTTTATTAAGATTTATGTATTTTTATTTTATGTGTTAGAGTGTTTTGTCTGCATGTATATATGTGTGCCTTGTGTGTGACTGGTACAGTAAGGAGGTCAGAAGAGGGCTTCTGATTCCCTGGAACAAGAATTACAGATGGTTGTGAGCTGCCACGTGAGTGCTAGGAACTGAATTTGGATTCCCTGTAAGAGCAGCCAGTGCTCAAACCCCTGAGCCATCTCTCCAACTCATGTCTTTTCATTCTCTTAATTGTGTATTTAATAGATCAGAAGTTCTTATTTATTGTGGTGTGTGC
>NW_008444819.1:0-478 GCF_000622305.1 Nannospalax galili
TAGGACAAAATAAGAATGAAGAAAGAAATATTTCAAGGGAGAGGTGGTTAAAAATTAAATAGGCACCAGATGGCTCAAGATTGTCTTTCCTATAAATTTGGTGAACGAAGGAATGCTGAATCCAAAGGCTTTCTGAATGGGATTAGAGTTTGAAAAAGAACTTTAAGAATATATAAATAAGTCCTTTTAAAGTGAGCAATATTAAGTTAGGAATAATATGGAATGGAGGTGATAATTACATAAACCATACTAAATCTAATTTAGTTATCAGTTATTAATCAATGAGTCTCAACTCACTGTTGAGAACCTACTGTGTGCTAGAACCTATTATGTGTATGCATGTGTGTATGATGTATATATGTGTTCACATGGGGTGTGTGTGTCGGGGGGCATATTTGTGTACATGCATTTGGAGGTCAGAGGTTGACACTGGGTGTCTTCCTCAATTGCTTCGCCATCTTATTTTTATTTGTTATTA
>NW_008444820.1:0-478 GCF_000622305.1 Nannospalax galili
ATTGTTGAAAAATACAGACAGTAAGAATAATTAGTACAATGAATTTTAATTAGGTATTAACTAATGTACAATCTTCTATTATGGAAGCTTACAATATATCAGAAGCTTGCAGCCAGAAGAAAGGGTCAATGCAAAAGCCAAAAAGCAACATGTTCCTTGACTTCTGGTATTAGTGTAAGTTCTTTGGTTGAAAGACTTGTCATCCCCCTATCACCAGGTCATTCCTTCCTTTGGTAGAAATAATCTCTGAGGACCTGTAACAACCACCTCATTATCAAGAAGTTAAAAGCAATTGATAAGTTGTTCTGGTAACACCTGTCAGTGAATTAAGTCAGAGCACAAAACCCAGGCATTTCAGGAGTTGACAAGTATTATTAAACTGTTTTTCAAGTGAAGAAGCTGGTTCAAAGGGGGAAAAGCTGTCAAGATAATAAAATCAGTAAGTGGGTCAGGCCTCCTGCTTCAAACACCAGACTCT
>NW_008444821.1:0-478 GCF_000622305.1 Nannospalax galili
AATTGAGAACTACTTTCTACTTCCATGCTGTGAAGGTTAGCTCTTGACAGTCTTTGGCAGAAGTTCATAATAAAACAGTATCCCTATGGTGGACACACAGAAATTATCTATGGAAGATGTCACCAAGCCCAACTATTTGCAGAAAAGGCATCAGAATGTAAGAAAATGTGTTATTCCTGTTATTTACAAATATAAATATTGACTCCAATTGATAACCAAGTATCCCATAGTAAGAAATTCATTCATGAACTCAAAGATAATTGAACAAGGATAGCTACCATAGCATTATTTGACATGCAAGGACTGCATACAAGAGCATCTACCAACAGATAAAAATCAATCAGAGCATTCAAGACACAGCATTAACAGCTGTTAAAAATGGAGTAGATGTGTAGACATGGACACACATATGGAACTCTCCAAGGAAGGCTGTTACAAGAAAGTCAATTGAAAATAAGTTGATCCTGTTTTTTAAATT
>NW_008444822.1:0-478 GCF_000622305.1 Nannospalax galili
AAATACTCAAAGATTTAATAAAAATACTTATTTTAAAAAGAGCTAAAACAAGTACTTCCCAAATCATTTTGTAAAATAGAAATGGAAAGAACACTTCCAAACTCTTTTTTCAAAGCTGGCATTATAGTGATAGCTAAACCAAATGAAGATACATAACAAATAAGAAAATAATAGACCAATTTCTCTAATGAACATTTTTTTAAAAACTCTCAAAATGTGGAAATGACTTTTTTGGTGTGACTCTTATCTAACCTTTAACTAAAGTTAATCTTATATTTTGAGATTGTTTAACACTGTTTTGGGTTATTTCCAAACTACACCCTGGGATCTTCTTATAAACTAAACATACCTTTAATCCCACATGACCCTTCCTTGACCCTGACTCGGAACAATGTATGTGCTTGTGTATGCTGTGAAAAAAAAATCATTATTGACAGCAGCAAAATGAAAGGCAATAAAGTATTGCAAACAACAGGTG
>NW_008444823.1:0-478 GCF_000622305.1 Nannospalax galili
CGTCCTGACTGCAGTACTGAGATATTCGGCCATCTTTGAGAGTAATTACCCAGCAAGTACTTCCTGCTGGACGTTGCCGAGGTGCGTATTGTCTTTGTTAAGTGCAAATAAAAGATGAATGCAGAATAACGGGGAATTTCCACATTGCTTACAAAACATACATCCTACAGTCAAGAGAGGAAGAAAGACGAGCAACGTCTGACTTTCAGCTTTTCATGGGAAATAAACTGATGGTATAGTTTGAATCTAAACTTTCCTTACAGTTTTGTGCCCATGTCACTCTTGAAGGTTGTGGACCCTGCAGGATGGGGAGCCTGGCTGGCAAAACTAGGCGTCTAGCAGTGGGCCTTTGGAAGTCATCGCTGCTTTAGTTCCGTGGTGTTCTCTGCCTCCTTGTAAATGTCCTGTTAACAGTTATGCCTCATAACCCACTCGCACCCCACTGAGCCCTTCTCGTCTCTGAGCCCTTCTCGTCTCT
>NW_008444824.1:0-478 GCF_000622305.1 Nannospalax galili
ATTTCTCCTTCACATCTCCTATTCACCAGTCAAGGACTTTCTTTTCTCCCTCAGTCCCTCTCGTGGACTGAGCGACTATGGATTCTCAGCCTCTCCAGTGTCGTGCAGCCATCATTGGACTACTGGGACTCTATCTTGTGAACTAAGCTGATAAATCCCTATACATATATATTCATTCTGCCAGTTCTATTTCTTTGGAGAACCCTGACTAATGCGCATTCTGAGCCAGCTCACTGGTCCAATTCTCAGTGGTTCATGTAGTATATGAAAATGTGCTTTTGACTTTTAAGATTATTACTAAGACATTCCCAGTTACATTCATGGAGGAAGGTCTCGGGCAGCAGAAACATTGTCATGCAAGTTGTCTGATTATGTTCACATCTCTTCATGTATCTGGCAGGGAACACTCTGTCTACTCTATCTCCTATTTGGCTGGAACATTATCAAGACTAAATAATTCTTATCATGTCATTTTTAC
>NW_008444825.1:0-478 GCF_000622305.1 Nannospalax galili
CTCTCTCTCTCTCTCTCTCTGCAGGAGTACATGCATGCATGTCCTCATGTGTGTAGAGGCCAGAGGTTAACCTCAGGTGTCACCCTTAGGCACCATCTACCTTGATTTTAGAGACAAGGTCTTTCACTCTCCTGGAACTCTTGAGTAGGCTAAGCTGGCCCTCCCCAGCACTGGGATGGCAGCATTTTTACATGGGTTCTGGGGATCCAACTCACGTCCTCATGATTGCACAGCAAATGCTTTACAAACTGAGCTGTGTTCCAGGCCCCCAGTGAGTCTTTCAATGTAGAGCAGCTATCCTTAGTTCCTTTCATAGAGAGGGAAACTGAGACTCACAGGCATTCAGTCAGTTTCTCAGAACTCCTAACTGGCAATTAGAGGAAGAAATCAGATCCAGGCACAGAATCTGATTATCTTAGACTCCACATTCACCCTAAGTTGACCTAGTTTTCTCAGTAAGCAAGTAAGTAAGTAAGTA
>NW_008444826.1:0-478 GCF_000622305.1 Nannospalax galili
CCAACCCAATTCCTCAGTCTAGTCCCCTGGAGCCCTTAAAGCCTGTTCCCTCCCCTACCTCACCTTTGCATGTCGAGATCAGCCTTCATCCCTGGCCATCCCATCCCCAACTTCCTGAGGCCAGCATCTTTTCAGGATAAGTTTGACCCTGCCCACCTCACCTTGACTCCCACAACCTCATTCAGCCTCCCAGCTTCCCCACCTCATCTCTCTTCCTGGTGTGGGCACTGGCCCATTTCTTCTCTTAGCACCCCAGACCAATGGACTACCCTCTTGGCCCGACTCCCCACTGCTTCCTAATCCTTTGCACCAGACCAACCCAATTCCTCAGTCTAGTACCCTGGAGCCCTCAAAGCCTGTTCCCTCTCCTACCTTGCCTCTGCATACCTGAGACCAGCCTTCATCCCTGGCTGGTCCCACCCTCAACCGGGATTCCTGAGACCTGCCTCCTTCTCTGACTGCCAGAGAGTTCTGAATC
>NW_008444827.1:0-478 GCF_000622305.1 Nannospalax galili
ACAATACCTGGGATTCAAAAGAAATTTATAAAACAATTTTAGAAGCAATATTTAAGAACCTGACATTAAAAAATAACAAAAATTCTATTTGTAAATTGAGTGTATTACCTCTTCAATTTGTTTTCATTAGTTCTTTAAATTAGAAAACCTCTCCTTTCTACCAGTGAAAACAGATGAGGAATTTAAGTTGAGCACGGCAGCCCTGAGCTGCTGAACCAGCGCAACTGGAGGAAGGAAAGAATACCAAGCATGACATTTCCTGCAGGCTGTACAGTCAGAGCCAAGTTGCAAGACAGTCGTGGAAATGTCTGTCAACTCCTTCCTCTCATTGTGTCTTGAAGGGATGTCCACTTTCTTTTACAGTCTTTGGTCCTTCCCTGGAATTCTCTTGGTGAGGATCCTCTTTTAACTGTCAAGATTCCTTGCTGAGATATCTATGTTTCTCACTGGGTAAACGTCCTTTCAACTAACTCATTCC
>NW_008444828.1:0-478 GCF_000622305.1 Nannospalax galili
AACATTTTCAAGCATGCTTAACCTGGATTGTCCTCTTTGGAACATTTCAGTCAGCTTGGTCCTGTGTTCACTTTCTGGCACAGATGAACCAACATCACCTTGTATTTCCCCAGTTCTAGATCTGGAAACATCCCTCTGACTGTGGTTGTGCAATTATTTCTTGCCCTTTTGAGTGACTAAGTTTCAAACATTCAAGTTGAAAATTTCCATTCAAATTTAACAATGTTGAACTTTTAGTTAATTTCTTTGAGTTTTGCATTTGCTTTCTCTTACACTGGAAATATGGTCTCTAGTAATAGTAGCTTTTTATTTCAATGTTACTATATCAACATTGCTACTGATTAAAGATTATTATCATCTCTTTGAGATTCACTTTGCTCTCACTATATCGCAGTAAGGATGTATAATAAGAATACAATGTTCTACAATTATTTGAACTGATTCTCTTTTTAGCACTTTTGTGGTCACTGCCAGCGGC
>NW_008444829.1:0-478 GCF_000622305.1 Nannospalax galili
GTGGGAGCTAACCTTCAGGTTCTGTGCTATGAGTCTTTTAAAGACTTTATGAATATTTGTAAGGCATGTATCATATGCATGCTGTACAGTGAACATTTTCCCCTTCTAAATAATGATGGACAAGATCTCCCTTTGGGAGTGCTTCCTCCAGAACCCTCTAAAATAGGGCATGAGTTAAGAAAGTTTCAAAGGCACAATGATATGGCATCAGGGTCTTTTGAGGATACAGGCCCTTTGTTAGTGCATGACTAACAAACTGTATGGAAAAAAATGTCCTTGTGACTTTGTATCTTACAAAGTGGGAAGATGCTAAATTCTGCTTCAAGACTATTTTACCACAAAGTACCATTTTATCAGGAGACACAACTACAAAGATCCTTCTTCAGCTTTCTGCAGCTACTTCATATCTAATTCTTTGCCTACTCAGTAACATTGCGAAAACCTTGAGGAAGGCCTAGGTGAACACTGTGTTCTTTTC
>NW_008444830.1:0-478 GCF_000622305.1 Nannospalax galili
TTTTTATTTATCCTGTTTGAGGGATCCACCGGATTTCTGGAATCTGTAAATTGATTTAAAAAGTATTTTATTTATTACTTTGTTTTTTGTGTATGAGCGTATTGCCTGCATGTGTCACACACTGGTGTCACACAATGCCCGGCGGTCAGAAGAGGGTGTTAGATCCCCTGGAACTGGAGTTACTGATTTTTTAAAATCAGTTCTGAGAAATTATCAGTCATTTCTCTTGAATTATTGCTTCGATCCCTATCTGGTCATTTCTGTTGTTGAGACTTTAAACCGTCTGAAGCCTCTTCAGTGCGTCTCTCTTGCAGGTTGCCGCCCGTCTCAGTGGTGTGTTGGGCACTGCTGGTCGTGGTGCGCCACCTGCAACTAGTCAGCTTGGCCTTTAAACCTCAGACTCATCCACTGCCTTAATTTTACTTATGGAATTTTAAATTCTAAGATTCATTTGTGGATTATTATTATTATTATTATT
>NW_008444831.1:0-478 GCF_000622305.1 Nannospalax galili
GTGTCTGTTAGGGTTGTAAGCTGAATTTGTAAGGTAGTAGGGGTAAGCAGTATTTGGGCTAGAGAATGGATTTGTGTGGCAGGCCTTTGTTGTGTGGTAAGGAATTAATCCAGTCAATCATTGAGGTGGGTTGGGGGTTTCCTGGCTGCTGTTACTGGCTTCAAATTTCTCTAGCATTACTTGTGCTTAGGTGTGATATGTTGGCCTCTCAGGTGCTGTTTCAGGACAGGTTCAAGTGTACTCTGAGCTTCCATTCCTTTTCCTGGATGCAGGACATTTTCACTTGCCCTAGAGCATTCTTCCCTGCCATTTCCCGGAAGTATGAGATTCCCATGGGCTCTCCTGGTTCACTTAAGGTGTCTGGTATACAGTATTTCATTAAAGCTTTTAGCTGTTTGGCGCTCCCCCACACTTCCATCTGTCTAGGTCTCCCAGGCCCTGTGCTCCTTAGATTACTGGCTAGGTGCTCCCTCTGCAA
>NW_008444832.1:0-478 GCF_000622305.1 Nannospalax galili
TTGAAAACTGTTATGACATATTGGTGCCTTGTGAGGGAACATTGAACATTGGATGATCAGTGTGATAAATTGGGCCCTTTTGAGGGGACATTAAGCATTGTGTGGCAGAAGATGACACCTGGGGCCTTGGGAATGGACATTGGAGCACTGTGGTGATACACTGGAGTACTGTGATGTCACTATGAGCATTTTAATGATGCAGAGGGCATTGAAAATGGTCATTGAGCACTTGATAATACATTGAGGATGGTGCTGGCACATTGGAGCACTGTGATGACACATTGGTGCATTTTGATGGTACACTGAGTATTGTGATGGCACGTTGGGACTTTGTGAAGACACGTGGAGCATTATGATGTCACAGGGGAGTGTTGTGAAGACATATTGGAACACTGTGATGACACATTGGGGCATTTTGATGGCACAGTGAGGATTTGAGGACACATTGAGACATTATGATTCCATATTGGAGCATTGT
>NW_008444833.1:0-478 GCF_000622305.1 Nannospalax galili
TTTTTTTACTTTACAAAATTAATTATAAGACTATTTTTAAGTTGGAAAGATGAATCTAAAACATGGCTGAAGGAGTCTGATTTTATGAATTTTATGAAACCTGCCTTTTTGACAAAAAAATGGAATAAATCCATTCCATCTTGGTATAATTTAATGAATATCTTTTAAAGAAAAGTATACAAAAAGGAGTTATTTGCTAGTATCAGAGCAATTCTAACACAAAGCCATTATTTAATTTATTTTTATTTTATGTGTACAAGTGTTTTGCTTGCCTATATTTTAAGTGTACCACATGCATGCAATGCCTGAGGAGGCCAGAAGAGAGCATCAGATCTCTTGGAACTCAAGTTGTATAAGGTTGTTAGCCTGTGGGTGTTTGGAACCGAACCCAGATCCTCTCTGCAGGAGCAGTCAGTGCTCTAAACCTTTGAGCCATCTGTAAGCCCCACATAAAGCCATTATTTGACCATAGTTCTAT
>NW_008444834.1:0-478 GCF_000622305.1 Nannospalax galili
CTATCTCCCCATGTGCCATTATATTGCTTCAATATGCGATCACAATGTGACCATATGACTTCTCAATGTTCCATTGGGAAATCACAATGCTCCAGTCTGATATCACAATGCTTCAATGGTCCGACACTATTGCCCCATGAGCGATTATATTGCTGCAATGTGCCAACACGAGGTAAAAATATGATATCACAATATTCCATTCTGACATCACATTGCTCTATTGTGACTTCACAATGCTCCAATGTGCCAACACTATTGCCCCATGTGATATTATATTGTTCCAATGTGCCATCAAAATATTGCAACATGACTTCTCAATGTTCCATTGTTTCATAACAGTGATCCAATCTTACATCACAATGCTCCAATGCCAATGCTATCAACACATGTGCCACTATTTTGCTCCAATGTGCCATCACAATGCTACAATGTGACTTCACAATGTTCCATTGTGACATCACAGTGATCCAATGTGACA
>NW_008444835.1:0-478 GCF_000622305.1 Nannospalax galili
TTATCTCTTCCTGTTAAATATACAAATGTTTCTTTGATTTTATTTTAAAAATGTGCTCTGTTTTATGCAATGTAGATTGTGTTTTTCCTTAAGGCAGTTGACTATGAGAAACATTATGTTATGGAATTTTTATGGCTTTACCGTTTAGTGCTTTTTAGTGCAATGGTTTTCTATCAATAGAGTTGCATTAATATACTTTTATAGTTATTTAAACATTTTCTTGAATATTACTTGCAAATTCACTTAGATTATCAATGGCAGAGGATTAAATTTAGAATGTTACTATATAATAATTTTCTTGATTCATGCCTCAAAGTCTGAGAAGTTTCATACTTATTTTTGATAATTTGTTATTCATGTACAATAATATATGATCTTATCTAACTCCCAATTCCTCACACCATCTCCTCCCATAATGCCCCAACATACTGCCTCTCAACTTCATGTCTTTGTCTTGACAACCCACTGTCTAGTTAGT
>NW_008444836.1:0-478 GCF_000622305.1 Nannospalax galili
GTGCAGCTGTCTGAAACTGGTCCTGGTCTTTGTCTCAGGTCTGCCCCAGCCCTGGTGCTGGAGCATCAGAACTACATCAGGCTCGGCTCCTGACTCGACAGTTCCCAGTGTTCTTAAGTGCTGAGCCTTCTCTCTGACCCCGTCCCCTTTATAAAGCCTGGATATTATTCTATTGCTTGGATGAATCATAGTTCAGTGCTACATTTTAAGTAGAGAACAGTTTTTAAAGATTTTTTTATTGTTATGGGTATGTGGGAGTTTAGATGTACCATATGAGTACAGGAGCCCAAAGAGGCCTGAAGAGGGTGTCAAATGCCCTAGAACTGGAGTTCAGGGTGTTGTGAGTTGCCAAGTTGGTGCTGGGAACCAAACCTGAGTGAGCCATCTCGCCTGTCCCAGAACATTTTCATTTAAAAAACAAAGTTCAAGTCAGGCGTGGTGGTGCACACCTTTAATCCCAGCACTCAGGAGGCAGAGG
>NW_008444837.1:0-478 GCF_000622305.1 Nannospalax galili
AAACACCCAAGAAGGTTAGTTCCACCAGTCTGGTATTTGTAATTATTGTGTATCACGAAGATAAATCTTGTTTGCATTTTTTAAAACAAAATGTCAATTGATGTGACTAGGGAATGGACCATCTGTGAATCGAAGCTGATGTGAAACAATGAGTTCCTGCTGCCCTCTAGTGGTGAAACTCTTTATTGCCAAAGCAAAAATGACCAGTTGAAAAAAGCACAATGGAGAATCATTTCCTCTTTCTCTCCCTGTCTAACCCTCCGTCGTCCCTCCCTAGTTATAGTATGCCCATTTTATTCATTTCACCGTTGATAATGCCTGAGGAGAGATAAATAATGCTTAGCCGGTGTGAAAGAACGGAAGGGAAATGTATTAGCTCAAAAGCCTCCTGAAAAATTACACATACAATATCTGTACCTGGGTACATAGTATAGCTGAAGGCTATATAACAAGAAACAGTGCCAGACAGGAGAAACCT
>NW_008444838.1:0-473 GCF_000622305.1 Nannospalax galili
ACACACACACACACACACACACACACATATGCTTACCCAGAGAAACAGACTCCCAAGAACTGAGAAAGCACTATAGAACAAGTACTCCTCTTTTTATTCTGATTGGTCAACTTAAACAAAGAAGAGGGAACTGATAGGCCAAGAGCTTCAGGTAAGCTAAGCTATGTCCAGGAGGTCCTCACCTTGGGCATGTCCAAGGAAGGAGGGACCCTATCAAAGGTAAAAGTAAAGCCAAGCCTTTGTTCTGAGTGAGGAAGTGGAAATTTGTCATCTTGTTCATCTATGGCCTCTTTCTCTATTTCTATGCCTGTAGAGGTGCTTATTTGCCTTCAATAGGTTATATAACCCTATATTATATACATATAATATAGGAATATATATATATGTATGTATTTTTTGGTCTTTTTGAGACAGGGTCTCCCTCTGGCCCTAGCTGTCCTGGAACTCACTATGTAGACCAGGCTGGCCTTGAA
>NW_008444839.1:0-478 GCF_000622305.1 Nannospalax galili
TTACACTGAGGGACATCTGGGGACACTAACATGACATGATAGGCCTTAACACAAATGACAGAGTCTCTGCATTCCGGGGGGGGTGCTGTAAGAGGAGGCCAAGGGGGAAGATATAAAGGTGACTAAGATTAAGATGTTCTGTATGAAATGCACAAAAATTCAATAAAAGTTTGCAAAAAGATGTTGTATAAAAGTATATTTGGGCAATCTTCACATGGGGTATATAAAATATAAGTGAATTTCATGTGTAGGCTTGAGTCTCAGCTCATGAAATCTCTTTCTGTATATGCAAATCTTCCAAAAGTCCTAAGCATGTCAACTTGTATTGAAAATGGTTGCGTTCCAAACTGTGGGTCAGATCATGAAAAGCCCTGGAAACCCATGGCTGTTTCCGTGCTGCATCTTGATTACTGGAGAGAGCTGCGGAGGATTTTCCTCAAGGAAAACGTTTCCATGCATTTGAGAAGCAATCACAGCC
>NW_008444840.1:0-478 GCF_000622305.1 Nannospalax galili
TTTTTTTTTTTTTGGCTTCCATCCTGATCACAGTTGAGGGAAGCAAGGACAGGAATTCAAGGAAGCAGGAAATGAAGCAGAGACCACAGAAGCATGGTGCGTACTTAGACTCTGTAACAGCAACTGAATCACACCCAAGAGGCTGAGAACCTAGTAGTTGTTTGTTCCTTGAAGCTGGGTGGGGGCCTCAACAGATGGACTAGTCCAACAATGACTGTCTCACTTTGTAGAGGCTGAGACCCCAATAGTGCTCAGTACCTTAACAGACCCAATCCAGACCTGTGAACCTAGAAGCTACTGGTCTTCAGTCAATGATAGAAGCCTGGTGGAAACACTGGCTCCAATGCCTGTAAAAACAACAGCAGCAGCCGCAGCAACAGGATAAATCAACTCTGTAGCTAGAGGGAAAGTTGAACACACCAATGGGGAATGATCCTCCTCGGCCACACCTCTTTAATCTGGGCTGCTCCCAGAAGGT
>NW_008444841.1:0-478 GCF_000622305.1 Nannospalax galili
GATCTCCTCTGAGGTTGATTTTCATAGGCCAGTGTTGAGAGCATCCTAATCTGAGTTATTCCACATTGTGTAAAACGGTGTTTTTAGACTGTGCCTTGCACTGAAAGACTCCATTTCACAAGAAGATTTGACTCCATTTATGAAGGTGAAAGATGATTGTTGCATATTGCATTCATGAAAGACACATGTGTTTTCCTTAGCACGGGTAAATTCAGTTTAAAACATGAAAGTAAAAGTAAAATATAATCTATTAAGAAAATGTACTATAATTTGAACCAATTCAATACACAGCCAATAATGACCTTCAAGTTCTGGTCTCCTGCCTCCACCTCCCAAGTGCTTGTAATATAAGCATGTACCACTGTAGGAAACCAGGATGGTATCCCCTAGAATGAGATGAGCCTAAAACTGTTAAGTCCAAGCTATCTTCTCTGCTAAAGGGAGGGGCACTGAAAACAGCAGCTCTGATATCCCTGTC
>NW_008444842.1:0-478 GCF_000622305.1 Nannospalax galili
TTAGGGTTAGGGGTTAGTGTTATGGTTAGGGATAGGGATAGTGTTAGTGTTAGGGTTCCAGGTTAGGGTTAGGGTTAAGGCTAGGGTTAGAGCTACGGCTAGGGCTAGGTCTAGGTCTAGATTTCTGGTTACGGTTCGTGTTCAGGTTAGGGTTAGGATTAGAGCTAGGGCTAGGCCTCTGGTCCGTATTTAGGTTCGAGTTCGGGTTCAGTTTAGGGTTAGAGGTTATCGTTAGGGTTCAGGTTCAGGTTTGGGTTGGAGTTGGGGCTGGGGCAGGGGCTGCAGTTAGGCTTGGGGTTGGGGTTTTGTTGTGATTCGAATTAGGGTTCGGGTTTGGGTTGGGGTTTGGGTTTGGAGTCAGGTTAGGATTAGGGTTTGGTTCGGGTTCGGGTTCAGTTTGGGAAGAGATAGGGTTAGGGTTTGGGTTACAGGTTAGAGTTAGGGTTAGGGCTAGGGTTGGGCTAGGGCTAGGGTTAGG
>NW_008444843.1:0-478 GCF_000622305.1 Nannospalax galili
TTTTTTTCCATCACTCAGTAAAGTTTTATAATCTTCATTTAAGTCAGTTTTACAAACTAACATCATTCATGTACCAAATGCTCTAAGATAATATAGAAAAGAAACTCTACTCACCACATTCACAAGTATAATCACATAACCCTTAAATAGAATGACTTTTCTTGTAAATCCTAAAGATACAGTCCAACGAAACCATATGGAAAAGACAAAAAAAGAACAAAAAAACCCCAAAAAACAAACCTCAAGAATAGCAAAAATGGATTCAAAATAATTGTGACAACCCCAGTTAAACATACCAAATTTTTCTAATGGTAAAATGAGGATACACAAAAAAGAATCCCAATAAAAGTGTTAAACAAAACATCAAGTCAAGTGCGTCTCTAAACCGACTAGAATTAAACACGGAAATTTTTTCATGGGGAATTCTGATGAATGAAATCAGTGGTGTCTCTTGGTTTTTGCATCATATGAACATGTC
>NW_008444844.1:0-478 GCF_000622305.1 Nannospalax galili
AGCCTGGTCTACATAGTGAGTTCCAGGACACCTGGGGCTACAAGGAGACCCAGTCTCAAAAAATACAAAAATAAACAAATAAATAAATAAAATATTTTTTAAAAATTAAAGTAAGAACTGAAGACAGCTTTTCAGTTTAACAATTAATATAATTTGGCAACTTGGGGAAAAGACTTTGAAAGATCTCTCTAGACTTCAGTTTTTTTTCCATCTGAAAAAAGAGGGGTAAAAACATCTATTGTAGCCGGGTATGGTGGCGCATACCTTTAACCACAGCAGAGGCAGGTGGATCTCTATGAGAGCAAGGTCAGCCTGGTCTACACAGCGAGTTCCAGGTGAGCTGGGGCGACAGGGGGACCTTGTCTCAAAAAGACAACCCCCACCCCATTGTGCTTATTAATCGCACACAAGTTATAAAGAAATGCTTCAAACCTTTTTCTTAAATTTTTTTACATTTATTTATTTATTTATTTATTTA
>NW_008444845.1:0-478 GCF_000622305.1 Nannospalax galili
TGTATTCTTTTATCCTTGATACATTTACAGGTGTTGGCTCCAGTTGCCTGATCCTGCATTGGGCTAAGACGGCAGGGGCCCTCTCTTGTCCCTGCTGCACCTGTTGGTTCCCTGAATCAAGCAGACTCTGGGTCTACCTCTGGGCTGTAGCCATATCTGTCATCTCTCCATTGACCATACCTGACTGCTGGGGAGGGCCCTGGTAGGAAAACCTGCTTCCACCCCTAGCATAGCCTTTCTTGGGAGAGAAATGTAACTTATTTAAGCTTTGGGGATCCTTAACCACATCTGGGACAGTTTTTATCCTTTGAACACCTTTTGTAAACTACTCTTCAGGTTTTAATACCTTTCAGAAGCTCCTCAGTACCGAATTTGGTTTTCTATCAATTTTTTTTCTTTGGAAATTTGGGCTCGACATAAATCTTGTCACATTTGTCTTCAAGTAACCCAAACAGACCATTTCTTCTGTCTGGTCTTT
>NW_008444846.1:0-478 GCF_000622305.1 Nannospalax galili
CCCGGGATCTGCTTGTCTCTGGGCCCCAATACTTGGACCACAAGCATACACAGTCATAACTGGCTTGGAAATGAGCACTGGAGATTTGAACTGACAGCAAGCACTCTAAACCACTAAATGTTTCTTCCACCCTTATATTTTTTAAAGGAACAATCTACTGTACCTTCCAAGCTCATCAACTGCATGAATACTTGCTTTCTTCTTTACTAAAAATTCCACAATCTCTTGTTTATTTTCCTTTACACCAAGTAACAGTGGTGTGAGGTCATCCTATAAGACAGTAAGATCAATTTATAATTCACAAAACTCCATGCTTCTCAACTGAACTGAAAACCTTTAAATGCCTATAGTCTATGAATGTAAACACAGACTATAGAAAGTAAATGAATAGTTGTTTCTTCCATCTCACACAGCTGCACTTTCACAAGTGCTGTTCCTTCCCTTTAAAATGCCCATCCACTGCTCAGATGGTTACTAG
>NW_008444847.1:0-478 GCF_000622305.1 Nannospalax galili
TCCCTGTAGCCCCAGCTGGCCTGAAACTTACTATGTAGACCAGGATGGCCTTCAACTCACAGAGATCTGCCTGCCTCTGCCTCTCAGAATGCTGGGATTAAAGGCGTGTACCGCCAATGCCTGGCCTAAATTTCACTTTTATTCTTATACCATCTCCTTATTTTTATTTAATTTTATTAAATTATAAAAAATAAGCAGGAGCTGGCATGGCAGCACTTGTCTTAATCCCATTGCTCAGGAGGCAGAAGCAGGTGGATCTCTGTGAATGTGAGGCCAACCAAGACTATATAGTGAGACCTTGCCTTCCCAGCACCCATGCTGAGAGGCTCACAACCTCCTGTAACTTCAGCTCCAGGGTATCTGATGCCCTCTTCTGGCCTTGAGGGTACCTGCTCACATGTGCCATACACAGACACACATACATACACATAAATAAAAATAAGTCCACAGAATGAAAATAAGTAAATAAGAGACAGGT
>NW_008444848.1:0-478 GCF_000622305.1 Nannospalax galili
AGCTGAAGTGCATATCATTGAGGAACGCTGCTTACTGGCTTGCTCCCCTGGACTGTGCATAGCTTGCTTTCTTATAGAACACAGGACCACCTGCCCAGGGGTGTCTCTGTCTACAGTGTGTTGGACCCTCCCGCATCACTCAACAATCCAGAAAATGTCTCACAGAGATGGCCACAGGCCAGTCCACTGGAGGAAATGTCTCAGCTTAGGTCCTCTCTACCCAGGAGTGTGTCAAGTTGACAACTGAAGTTATCCAGCACAAGTATCATATGTGGGTAGGATCTTCTCTTTTGAATTATGGTATGGAAAGGTTACATAATCTATTCCTCTAATTTGGATTTAAAAAAAATTATGTGGAAAGTTCATTCCTACTATTCATGCATTAGTCTCCATAGATGATTGGATGAAGGCACCAAAAAATAAATACACCAAGGCTGGAGAGATGGCTCAGCAGTTAAGAACACTGGCTGTTCTTGCA
>NW_008444849.1:0-478 GCF_000622305.1 Nannospalax galili
TATTTTTTAAAATGTCATGTCATGAAACCTGGTCATGGAAGAGCTCTCTAGAGTGGACTAGACATTGGAACAGCTGTGTCCTCAGAACTGCACCTGATGGTATTTTGTTTGTGCAACTGAGGCTCCCAAAGCAAATCCTCATTGTCCCCATGTCATTCCTCAGCTGGTCAACACTGAGGCAGAAGCACGGAATTTTAGGTCTGTGAGGGACTGGGCTGTCACATGCCCCACTGACTACCTTTATAGATATGCATACCAAGAAGCTTACACATCATTTCATTCTTTCAAGGCCATTTGTTTGACATTAGCAGTAGGGAGACCCCGTAAGTGTACATTGGAGACAGAGCTCCCAATTCAGCCCCCAGATGCTACTGCATGTCTTTGGTCTAGTTGAAGGGTCCTCATTAGAGAAAGTGTATGGTATCTGGAGAGTGAACTGCACAGTGTTCACTCCCCTCCTCTCTGCCCCTTCCATCAC
>NW_008444850.1:0-478 GCF_000622305.1 Nannospalax galili
ATGTGTATAACTAAAGGCTACAGAACAAGAAACAGTGCCAGAAAGGACACAGGCTATTGTTACAGTCCTTGACTACTTCCCAGAACTTGATGGTAAGACCCTATTACTGAAGACGGGACATACTTTGAACATGGGATTTGGAGCAATGGAGCTGGAACTGATCTGGAAGCCACTCCCTCTGAAGACTAGCTCTCATAGCTTTGGAGAACCTTATGCTAGCTGCTAATGGAGAACGTCAATAGATGATCTGACCTCAGCTTCAAGGCCTAATAACTACATAAATGACAGGCACATCAAAAGACACTGGTGCAGTAGTGACACTTATCCTGGGGCTGATAAGTAGCTACATAATTGGACTTAAAGCTCACTCAATGGGAGGAAACTCATGCATGGTACTGTAAACACAACCAATACACATGGCTGGAAAGGTCATAGATCTTAGAGAAAGCCCCAAGGCTGTCACATCCCTAGACTAATG
>NW_008444851.1:0-478 GCF_000622305.1 Nannospalax galili
AAAAAAAAAAAACTCTGCCATTTTTGCAAGCCACTCTTTAAAAAAGCCTCCATATCCTGCATCTTCCAATGTACCAAAGGAGAAACTGAGGCACGAGGAAAGGAACTGATGGCTACCAAAGGTTCCTTCTCATGCTGTGACCTGCATTTCCCCAAATGAGACAAGGTGATGGGCCTGCGCTCCTGGCTGTGGCTAAGTCAGACCCTGGCCTGACCTCTGTCTGGACCCTGGTTCCATTCCAAGTTCTCCCCACAGCCTCCGTGTTCATTCTTAGTGTCTGATATCCTCTCGGTTTCCCAGCTCCAGTCCAGGCCTCTCTTGGGCTCCAGATTTCAACACAAGTATCTGCTCGTCGTCTCCCTGGATGTCTGATATGTATCCTATATTAGTCCAGTTTCTGTCTAAAGTGATAGAATTTGCAAATGAAGAGATTTATTTAGCTCACAGTTTTGGACAGCGAAAGTCCAAACAGCATGGT
>NW_008444852.1:0-478 GCF_000622305.1 Nannospalax galili
ATATTCTAGAAATGAATGAAGGTTTCCATGGATATTAAAAGCAACAAAAACCTACAAATGAAAAATCAGAACTATGTTTGTGGTTTTGAGTGGTCCTAGGTAACCAGCTTCCCAGGAGCAATTTCTCTCCTTTGGCTAAATTTAATTTTCATCAAGAATGAGCCTTAGTCACTGTCTAATGCGCAAGTAGTTTACTATGTGTGACACCATCATACATGAACAAGATGACAAGTAGAAGTAGGCCAGTAGCATGGCATAGGCAGGAGACCAGCCACAAAGGTTTCTGTTAGGAGACCATTCTGAATCTGGGAGTTCTGCCTTTCTTACATGAGAAGTCTAGGGTATGTTACTAGGTGTTTCTGTCATACAGGGAGTATAAGATTTTCTTGTGAGGATAAACTTTGTTCTAATCTGTGCTTAGATTGCCTTGTCTCCTGAGAATCCCTGGTCGGGTTTACAGCCAAAGTGGCCACTAAAT
>NW_008444853.1:0-478 GCF_000622305.1 Nannospalax galili
GGTGGGTTTCCAGGTTTGATTTGATGCATTGTGTTGATCAGCTGTCCTGTTATCTCCTCACTCTAATTCTTGTGAGGGGAAGATGTTGGTTGCTCTGAGTGGCTGCTTGCTGTACATGGGCTGAGATGCCAGACAGCAGGCCAGACACTTCAGGGCCTATCCTTTGTCTTTGCCTCTCCTGGATTTGCCCTGGGAGCACTGGTGGCTTGTTACTTCCCCACTTACAGGATCCTGCCTACAGGAAGTGGCAAATCAGCAGCCATGGGGGTGAACTGCAGAATGGTACTGCTTCCCTTTGAAACCCTGCAAGAGTGTCCTTTGTGGTGTGCCCCACTCAAAGACATAGTAAGAAAAGCAGTCTGTGGGATGTAGTGCAGGCTGGTCTCCCTCCCATATTCCAAAAGCCAGCAAAGAGAACTTGTATACAAGAAGAATAAGGGGAAGAGGGGAGGGGGGGAGGAGGAAGAAGGGGAGGTGG
>NW_008444854.1:0-478 GCF_000622305.1 Nannospalax galili
AATCTAAATTGTGTGTGTATTCGGATTCACAATCATTGATAATTCAAAGCTGTATGCAGTGAGCATTGATGAAATTTGGACGCTTAGGATTCCAGCATCCTAAAACATTTTTAATGTTTACAGCAATTAACATATAACAATTTTGCAAGTTGATGTGATCCCAAGTGATCTTGTTCCATAATTTGCCTAGCAATAGCCACAGTGGTAGATAATTTATATAAAAATTTAGCTACATCAATTAATAAATATGAAATTCTTTAAAATTTTTTAAATTTATTTTCATTTTACACGTATAGTGTTATGCCTACTCGGGCGTAAGCGCACCTGTGTCTTGCAGTGTCCTGAGGACAGAAGAGGTTGTCGGAGCCCCTGAACTGGAGTTAGGGAAGGTTGTTAACTGCCATGTGGTTGTCAGGATTCAAACCCAGGTCCTTGGCAAGAACATCCAGTGTTCTTAAGCACTGTTCCATCTCTCCAG
>NW_008444855.1:0-478 GCF_000622305.1 Nannospalax galili
GCACTCAAATCTTCAAGCAGGTGCGGGATGCAGAGACAGAGGGAAACTGGAAGTGGGGCAAGGCTATGAGCTCTCCAACCCACCCCAGTGATGTGCTTCTTCCAGCAAGGCCATACCTTCTAAACCTCCCAAACAGCACTACCAACTGGGGCCAAGTATTCAAATACTTGGAGCCTATGGAAGACATTCTCATTCAAACCACCACATTGCCATAAGGAGATCAACAATAAAAACAAATAATGATATATAACTCTGAACAGTAAAATATAAGAAAAGCCAAGACCATTTAATCAATGGTCCAAGGCAGCAGACGGCATACTAAACAGACAGGAGTAAGTAATGAGCACTGATTTCTCTATCTGTAATTCTGTGCTCTAAACATTTAGACTGAAATCATGTTCTTTATAGATGTGAAGAATAAGATCCAATACCCATAGCTCAATGCACTTCATAAACATGCTTAATTTTCCATTTTTTT
>NW_008444856.1:0-478 GCF_000622305.1 Nannospalax galili
ACTGTTTCATATCTGTATACAATGACGTCTAGTTGTGTTCACCTCCCATTATTCTCCCTCATCCCCCTTTCCTGTTCTACTGAAACACTTCTTCTAGTCCTCTCCTAATCTCATGTCTCTTTTTGTGTGAGAGGCTGACTGAGTTTAATTAAGGTGGCTTGAGTATGCATTGGTCCGAGGTTATTTACTGGAACATGAGTGAATTTTCAGTGGGCACGCTACATGTATCTCCAGGGTCCATCATGGTGAGGGAGGCATGGCAGAAGCAGGTGGCCACACAGAAAGCCCACCTACCACATCTTCAAGCAGGCACAGGAAGCAGAGCTTGTCTGGAAATCTTAAGAACTCTCAAAACCCACCCCCAGTGAGGTGCTTCCTCCAGCAAGGCTACACCTCCTGAGACCTCCAAACACAGTCCCAAACCAACTGGGGACAAAATGTCCAAACACTTGGAGTTTATGGGGATATTCTTATTCGA
>NW_008444857.1:0-478 GCF_000622305.1 Nannospalax galili
TATATGCATGTATGAAATTCTCAATAAAGTTTTGGTAAAAGTTAAAAAAAAAAAAAAACAACACAACTCCAAAAATCAAAATGTATTGGCAGTGAAGCCCATTCAGGGATAATATGAGCCTCTGATCTTGTGTGACATCACAGGCCCATGCACAGTGAGCAGTTAGCCATTAACAGAGAAAAAGGAAATTTCACATTGTCACTGTAAATTGTAATCAGAACATTTTAAATTAGAAATGCTATCTCCTTCATTTGTTTTTAGGTTATCTCAATCTATTTGCTACAATCTGCACTTTGCTTTGCTTTTCAGGGCATAATCCATATAAACACAGGAAAGTTTCCATTTTTTCACTGCACAGATACCCCAGAACACCATATTAGGGTGACCAGGCAGCTAAAATCCAAGTGGCACACTGGTCAGCTAAGGCACAATAATGTTACATCCACAAAGCCAAGCATCTAATAAACATTTGAAGGTC
>NW_008444858.1:0-479 GCF_000622305.1 Nannospalax galili
CACTGGACTCCACTGGGTGTTCTGTTGCAGTCCTTTACAGAAAATGACCTGGAGGGACTTTCCCCAGGCACCATGCCAGGCTCTCCCCACCCCTGAACCCAGGGAGGAGACTCAGCATAAATACCAGCCCCTCTCCTTGACAGCAAGGGACCAGCAGCTCTGCTTCTCCAGACCTCAGGTGAGGATTGACTCCATGGAGTGATTTGCAAAGAGCTTAGTCTTCTCCCTCTTCACAAGCAGTGTGTGATTTCCCTTTAAAATGATAATTGCATTTTGTATTTGTCTGCCATGAAGTTTGTTCTGGGCTGAGGGGACACATGGAAAATGCTTCTTAGGGAATTAGAAGCTCCTGTAGGGAGTGGTCTCAACCTTCCTCCTCCTCCATTGGCGCTACCTGCTGTCCACCTGGACAGATTTGGATCAGGGCTGATGGGGTCAGAATGGAGGGAGGCCTTGTGGCTCTGAGGGAGGTCCTGCTG
>NW_008444859.1:0-479 GCF_000622305.1 Nannospalax galili
GAGATCTGCCTGCCTCTGTCTCCTGGGTGTTGGGTTCAGAGGCATGAACCACCACAACTGGCCCAATTTTTTATATTTTGTTCATCTGACAATTTCATATAGTGCATTTTAATGACTGTCACTGTTACTCCTATTTCCTTCCCACTCCTATAGCCCTCCTCCAGTCAAGTTCCTTTCCCACAGTTAATGTCTTTTGGTTTGGTTTTGTGACCCTTGGCACTTAACCAGAATTGTCTGTGTGACCACAGATTTGCTTCTAATCAATGGAGCATGGTGAACTTATCAGTGGGTACACCACTGAAAACAATACCGCCCCCTCCCCGCCCTGCAGAATCCATCAGTAGCTCATAGTTCAGCAGGGAGAGGTAGGGTAACATATACCCTTCCACAATCTATGACTGACTGTTGACATGCCTAGTTTTGTGCAGGCCTATTGCAGGCAGTGGCTGCTGCTGAGAGCATGACTACCTTGGCTGTCA
>NW_008444860.1:0-478 GCF_000622305.1 Nannospalax galili
ACACACACACAAAACCAGGTTAGCCAAAATAATCTTGAACAATGAAAAAACTGCTGAAGGCATCGCCATCCCTGATCTCAAATTGTACTACAGAACCATAGTAATAAAAACAGCATGGTATGGCATAAAAACAGAAAAAAATAACCAGTGGAATAGAATTGGGGACTCAGATTTAAATCCACACATTTACAGCCACCTGCTTTTTGACAAAGGAGCCACAAGTACACACTGGATAAAACACAGCATGGTCAACAAGTGGCGCTGCTCAAACTGGATAGCAGATGTAGAAGAATGAAACTACATTCCTGTCTCTCACTATGCACAAAACTCAATTCCAAATGCATCAAGGACCTCAGTATAAGACCCAATACTGGGAATCAGAGAAGAAAGTAGGGAATAGGGACAGGAAAGACTTTTTGAAGAGGAATCCTATAGCACAAACATTAGTTTGATAATTGACAAATGGGACCACATGAAA
>NW_008444861.1:0-479 GCF_000622305.1 Nannospalax galili
GAGATACTATATTCATTCAACTTTTATTATAGTATATTAGTATAAGTATTGCATTTTATTAGTTATTTTTCATCTTTTACTATGCCTAATTCATAAATTAAACTTAACAGTACATGCAAGGCTTACAGTTTCAGGTCTCCATAGGGGACTTGGAGTGAATCTTCTTGGGTGAGGAGTACTACTCTGCTGTGGAAATGAGGAGGGAAAGGAGAAGCCAATAATAAGAAACATATCTGCTGTGAGTGATGAGGACAGCAGCCACAGTAGATGTTCTTCAATGGAAAAGACTGAGAGAGAAAGCCCTCTGAGTTTCAGTGGAGGTGAGCTAGCTTGGGTTCTTCCCCAGCGAGCAAGGGGAAGGGAGATCTTGATAGGCGGTGTTAGTCAGTGTCCCATGACTAACAAAATGCATAGGAAAATCAACTTAAAGGAGGAAAGGTTCACTTTGGCCCACTGTTTGAAAAATGTCAATTCATAGT
>NW_008444862.1:0-479 GCF_000622305.1 Nannospalax galili
TAACAGTTCCAGCATTTCAAGTTCCACATTGAGGTCTTTGGTCCATTTGTAGTTGATTTTTGTGTAGGGTGATATATATGGGTTTAATTTCGTTCTTCTACATGTGGAGATCCAGTTTTCCCAGCACTATATTTTTACAGATGTCTTTTCTCCTGTGTGTATTTTTGGCATCTGTGTTAGTTTCCTTCTCCATTTCTGTGATAAAAACACTGAAGAAACCAACCTTAGAGAAACAGCTTTATTTTATCTTACATCTCCTGGGTCACAGTTCATCACTGAGGGAAGGCAGGAACTCAGGGAATGAATCTGGAGCACAGACCACGGAGGTATATGACTGACTGGCTTGCTCCTCTGACCAAATACAAATAAGAAATCAAATACCAAAAGATTTGCCAATGTGGGGTCAACTTTGGTGGAATAATGAAGGTTGACACTCCACCCCTTCCTCTGGCTCTTACATTCTTTCTGCCAATCTCTTC
>NW_008444863.1:0-479 GCF_000622305.1 Nannospalax galili
TCACTTGAGCACACCTGCTACACCTTCCTTTGAAAAACTGATTATTGGTTTCCAGTTTCAAAGCTTAAGATCCTAGAGGGGAAGTCTCTATCTGTGCCCAAGTGTCCAGAGTCCAAATGGCATCAATCAAGTTGTATTTGATCTGCTTTGGGCTGATTTGCAATTTGTTGGTGAGACACTTTGAGGAATGGGGGAGGGGAGCAGACCACTAACTACTGCTATCACCTGACTCAGTGTAGGGGAGGTGGGGACACAGCCACACCTACTGAAAACTTGGATGAATGTTGATGCGGGGTGGAGATGTATTAGGAAAAAGGAAAAGTGGAGGTTAAGGAACAAGGGAAGTTAAAATGTGATCCATGACATATTTATGTTGTAAGTACTTCATCTAATTTTGTTATCTATTCATGGAATAAACAGCCCATTCCCCAATGCAGCAAAGATGTGTATTTCTCAAGGACACACCCACACACCCACAC
>NW_008444864.1:0-478 GCF_000622305.1 Nannospalax galili
TCACAAAGATTTTCAAATGCCACAACAAAATATCATTTCTGTGCTTTGCAAATAAAAGATGTTACAGTTGAAATTTGATGTGTCCCACAGGCTCCTGTTTTGAGTGCTTTCTTTGCAGTCAGTGGCACTGTTCTAGAAGGCTCTGGGAACTTTAGGAGGTGGCAGCAGTACGTCATGGGGAGAGGAGCTTTGAAGTTCCAGCCCCTCTCTGCTTCCTGTGTGCCACAATGGGAGGGGCCTCGCTTCTTAAGCCATGACTTGGTTTCTCCACCCTAAGGCTGAGTTCCCCCGAAGCTGTGAGTCAATATAAATCTTTTCTTCTTTAAGTTAGTTAATGCCAGATAATTTGGTTCCAGAAATGTGAAAATAGCTAATACAAAAGACCTTCTATTTCAAAAGCTTTGAGTACAAGGATTTCAAGGTCTACAAAGTTATATAATTTAACCAACACTATTATCCACTTAGTAATTAAAAAAAA
>NW_008444865.1:0-478 GCF_000622305.1 Nannospalax galili
AATACACTCATACACATAAAATAAAAATACTAAATTTTAAACAGTATAGAAAAAAAACACTACAAGAGATTTTCAGGTGCGAGCAGAAGCTCATACAGGGGCCTAGACAGCATCAGGAACTGTCAGTAGGGACCCAGACACTCCAGATCCTGCTTCAGCTGGACACAGACAGGAAGCCCAGTTACTAGGAAAACAACAGTTTGCAGACAAGGCAACCAAGGTGCCACTTTAGAAGGGAATTTCCTCTCTCCTTTCCTCTCCTCTGCTGAGTTCCAGAGACATGGGGCTGGTACAAAAGATTCTGGCACTGGGCTGGGCAACTGCCATCTTGGTGCTACAGATGGCCATGGCAGAGCTTCCCAGATGGACGCTGGTAAACTCCAGGTGTTTGCAGACCTGAGCACCCAGGAGATAAAAGTCTTTGCACACCTGCCTGGTGAACAGGGTAGAGCTGGAGTTAAGCCATCCAAGATACTGA
>NW_008444866.1:0-479 GCF_000622305.1 Nannospalax galili
TCTGCAGGGACGGCAGGCGGCTCCCCATAGTCTTGCTTGATTTCCACCATTTTGTTCATGAGGCCCAGGGGATTTTGAAAGGTGTGCTTTGGGACCCTGGCAAAACACCAGTACTTATCCAAGCACCTAGACCCAGTAACTTCAGGACGGCTCTCCTGTCTATACACTATAGCAATTACTGCTCTACTGGTGAAGGATGCTGACAAGCTTGCCTCAAGAAGACTTGACCCCAATGACTTCCCATGTATTGGGGACCCTCCTCTGGGGAGTAAATGGTCAATGCATGTCAAATGCTCATATAAGTCAGTACCAGAGTCTGCTTCTTGATCAGCCCTGTCTTACCTTTTCAGTGATTCAGAGCCTCAACCCAGCAGCACTGATGCCTGACAGTAACCCAGAGGTGCCCCTACATGATGTGGGAATTTGATAGACAGCTCTCAGGCCAGTTGTCCAGAGCTCCAGAACAACCCCTTCCCTGA
>NW_008444867.1:0-479 GCF_000622305.1 Nannospalax galili
GCCTTGGTCATGGTGCTTTATCACAGCAACAGAAAAGTAACTAATACAGAAGTTGGTACAGGGAGTTGCGGAGGTGTTGCTGTGAGAAACCTGACCATGTTGGTTTTTGGAGAAATGTGGAAGACTTTAGAACTTTGGTCCCATAAAAGGAGTTGAATGATGCAAGCAGAGCTTAATGGGCTGTTTAGTGGAATTTCAGCTCAAGACATCCCAGAGGGAGAGGGAAACAAAGATTTAAATAAGAACTGAAATATTTTGGCAAAGTATCTAGCGGACATCTGCCCACAGCCTAAGAGCTTGCCTGAAGCTAAATTAAAACATAATGGACTAATTTCTTTGGCTGAAGAAATTTCAATACAGCTTAGTGTTAAATCAGTGGCATGGTTATTAATGGTGAATATTATGCAATTGAAAAAGAATAAGTGGAACAGAAAGAAACACAAAATACAGTTTGGAGAGGGAAGGTTGGGAATTTTAAC
>NW_008444868.1:0-479 GCF_000622305.1 Nannospalax galili
GTTTTATCAAATCCGGCTCTCCCTAAGATATCCTAAAATCCTTTAATGAACATTTCCAGGAACAAAAGATGCCCATGCTTTCGATTTCAACCCCCCAGGCTGCAGTGCCATCATGCAACCTTGAGACCCCCACCCCCGACATAACCCCTCCAAAAAAGCCCCTCCATGCTAGCTCACCCCCTCCTCCTTGCGCTGAAACACCACCCTCCATTTATCCATGGAGCACAATAACTACGTCGCATCACAGGGACCCTCCTAAACACGCCCCTCCACCCCAGCCATGACTCAATACGCACCTATACCAAGCCACACATATCCTTCAACAACAAGTAGACCTACTTGCAGAAGAACTTACTTTCGTACAGAAAATGACTTCACTGGCCTGTGATCCTAGGTTCTCTGGAATATGATTGACCCCATACCGGGTAAAAAAATTTAACAAGCACCAGACAACAGCTGGCTAATTTCCTCAAGGGGCC
>NW_008444869.1:0-479 GCF_000622305.1 Nannospalax galili
TTTAAGGGACTCAAGCATTCACAGATTTTGCTATGCTCAGGGAGTCTCAAGAATGCAAACTCAATTTAAAAATTGATTCCGTTACTATCCTGTATTAACAGAATAAAGGAGAAAGTGGTTGGTAAGCTCAGAAAAAGGTTTTCTAACAAACTCAATACACATCAACGGAGAAAATGGGAGCATACAGGTACGGGAGAGGAAGATGGCAGACAGATAAACTGAGGGGGTGCTCTGACTCTTACAATCTCTGCTCTCTCTCTCTCATACTGTTCCCTGAGCCATGGGGAGGGGTGTGATATACACGTTCCATTTAGGGCCAGGCACTTAGTCTCTGCACTTTGACCAGCTGTGAGTCTGTATGAGCCGACATCCACAGCGAAAAGAAGCTTCTCTCCAGAGAGCTGAGAGCTGCACTAATCTACAGGCGTAAAGATAATTATTTAGAGGCCGTTTCATACTTTGTCCACTTAGCAGAACAA
>NW_008444870.1:0-479 GCF_000622305.1 Nannospalax galili
TACACAGACACACACACAAACACATAATTAAAAAGAAAAATAAAGTTATAAATAATGACAGTCAAAAACATTTTGAATTTCTTAATATAAAATCTCAATGAGTTTGGATTTATATTAAATTGCTCAATTAGAATTATCTGATATATCAATAATACTACTCTCTTATTCAGAAGATGCATAATAAGAATTAAACATTATCCTGTTTACTCAAATATTGCTCTCATTGTTATTCCTAATCCTGCTACAGTATGAGATTTCCACTATGCCCTTCAGGTGCTCCTAACTTATATAGTTTCTGACAATTAAGAATTAACGTGGTTGGTTATATAAAAAAAATGCTTTGTTGGAAGAAAAGACCTGGATAGCCCTCTCCTGAATTTGTTTGGTCTTAATTCCATAAATGATGGGATTGAGGGCAGGTGGCAGCACCACATAGAGGCTAGCGAGGAGAATGTGCACATGGAGTGGTATTTTGTGAC
>NW_008444871.1:0-479 GCF_000622305.1 Nannospalax galili
TTTATAGGGGAGTTTCACTGAAGCCTGTGTGTACCAGGTGTACTTTAAAATGATTGGATGGTCCTATATCTGAGTATGGGGAAGATTGCAATTGGTAGGGACTGTCCTTAGGGCATTGGAATGTGCTGACTGTTATCTTTGGGGCCAGAAGTTTCTGTTCTAACCTTATAAGGTTTCTACATGCCTGGGCTTGCTGGATCTACAGCTCCCTGGGGTGGGGGGGGTAGCAACTGAAGGTTTACAACATGCCTGTGCTTTTCCAGGTCTGCCTGAAGAGGATAGCCAACATGGCACACGGACTCGCCCGGACTCTTCAGGATTATTTTAAGAAGTATTTAAATTTTATTTATTCTTTTTTTAAAAAATAAAAATGAAATCTTTATTATCTGAGGACACCATATTTTACATATTTATAACATTTCCTTGAGAGTTTGTTAGACATATACACTGGATATTGATCTAGTCAGTCATTAATATAT
>NW_008444872.1:0-479 GCF_000622305.1 Nannospalax galili
GCTGAAAGTGCAGAGACTATCAAGCCTCAACCACCCAAGACTCAGGGAGTATTGTGGAAGAGGGCAGGAGCAGTGTAAGAGTTCAAGATGGCTGATGACCACAAAGAAACAGAAGTTTCCAGACAGCTGTGACGCTACTCATATGAACTTACAGCACACACAAGATCCACTGACGCTCAAGCCAGACAAAACCCCAAAATAAAAGTAAGGAAGCAGGTAATGGAAGTACTATTGGCACCCGACAGCTACTGGGAGAGGGAGAGTCAGTTTTCTTTAAAGCTGTGATTCTAGAAAGGTTAACCGGGTTCCAGTAGATGGACACATATGGAAGGACATTTGGGGACACAAATGTTGATAGGCCTTATATATGACAGAATATTTAAAATTTAGTGGAAGTTGGAGAGTATAAGGGGCACAGATAGGGGACAGAGTCTAAATATTTTCAAAATATTTTGTAGAAGATTTGAAAAATATCAATT
>NW_008444873.1:0-479 GCF_000622305.1 Nannospalax galili
TCATCCACTGGGGTCTAGTCAGTCTACCTAGAGTCACTCCCTTAAAGAAGATCAACTCTTCCTTACTGCTGAGTAATCAGCTGCCAATAGTTCTTTGGCTAAGATTGAGGCCTGCTGCCTATGTTCCATAAGGTTTCATTGTAGATGTATCACTTAATGATGGTCATTTCATAGGCATTTAATCTCTGTGTGTGACCAGTTGTGGTACTCTGTAATAGTGTTCATCTGTTGCAAAAGAATCTTGTTTAATGAATGGTGACTGGCATACTTGTCTGTAAATGCGAGGATCCATATTTAGCATATAGAAAGAAATTACTTTGTCTAGGGATGTGACAGCCTTGAGGCTTTCTCTAAGACCTATGACCTCTCCATCCATGTGTATTTGCCTGTGTTTACAGTACCACACATCAGTTCTCTTCCATTGAGTGGGCTTTAAGTCCAGTTAGGTAGTTGTTGATTACCCCCAAGATAAAAGTGCC
>NW_008444874.1:0-479 GCF_000622305.1 Nannospalax galili
CTTTGGAATTTAGAAAACCCGTTTCTCACTGCAGATGTCGGGTTTCAAGTCTTATATCCCCCTATGGATAAAAAATAAAGCTTAATAAGGAACTCAGAGCCATTAAGATCTACTCGGCTCTATGGTGTATTTTCTTCTGGGGAAGTGAGTACTTAATGGGATGGGAACTGGAGGGCAATCAATTTACAGGAGCTGAAAAACACTTTGGAAAATATTTTTCAGTATACTCTGACCTTAAGGATATTGATTATATCCTCTGTGCATGGGTAAGCTGAGATCACACTTCAAGGGACAGCTGTGATACTGAGTCACACGATTTATGTGCCCTGTCCTCATCTCTCTTTTTGAAGTTCAGTTCCACAATGTGCTAAGCAGTTATGTTTAGCTGAATTCATGAAATCCTCGCATTCCTGATTACGTTTCCATGTGAAGCTGACAGAAGAGAGGAAAAGAAACTAGGATGTTCTTCCTGCCAGACA
>NW_008444875.1:0-478 GCF_000622305.1 Nannospalax galili
ATTAAAGGTGTGGGCCACCATACCTGGTTTAAATTCTTTTTGATTAAATATATCAATTATTTTTAAAGTGAGACTCCCAGTCTCCACTTCTGTAATAATCCTGTAATGTCTGCTTTTCCTGCCTTTGACCATTTCTTGGTTGTGTACCTCTGATGTAAAAACCAACAAGTACTTTTTCTAACTTAGACAAAAAGCCTGGTTAATTAGAAATAAAAAGCCAAATAAGGGGGCTAGAGATGGCTCAGCAGTTAAGAACTCTGGCTGCTCTTGCAGAGGACTCTGGTTCAGTTCCCAGAACCCACAGGGCAGCAAACAAACATCTGTAACTACAGTTCCGGGGAATCTGACTCCCCCCTTTCTGGCCTCTGCAGGAATTGCATGAACCAGGTACTCTTACATGCAAGCCAAACACTCATACACATAAAATAAAAATAAATTAAAAATATTTAGAAAGTCAAATAAAATTTTTTATCTGACC
>NW_008444876.1:0-479 GCF_000622305.1 Nannospalax galili
AATTCAGTATACAGTCCAGGCTGGCCTCAGACTTGAAGTCCTCCTGCCTCAGCTCTCCAAATGCTGGGATTACAGGCCTCTACCAACATGCCTGCTTGTAACTGTTCTTATCTGTTATTGCTGTTAATAGGATTCTAACCAGAATTTGGGATCAGACAGCTAGCTGGATGGTGTTGATTGGCACTGGCAGATGGAGAGGGAGGTAGAAGAGTCTGAACCAGGAACCAAGGACCAGTGTGGGGAACTTGCTGCTCTGCAGTGACAAGTGCTGAGTCCTTCTCTGTTTGGTACCTCCGTTTCTTCATCTTTAAACAAGAAACTGAACTGTACCAGCCTGGTTTCTGGGTCTGTGTGAGGATCAAATGGCATTAGCTCTGTAATTGTGTTCTGCAGATTTTAGGGTCACTCAGAACAGGCTGAAAATGGCATGGCCCCAGGTCATCGGGATGAGTCAGCAAGGCAATCCACCTGCAGTGCTG
>NW_008444877.1:0-479 GCF_000622305.1 Nannospalax galili
GCGGGGGGCTCTGCAAATGAGTTGTGAGGGACGTGTGGTATCTGTTGATCATGGGCTCAGCTGAGGTGGCTCAGAAAGAGCAGGTGGGATAGAACACCAAGGGCAAAGGTTAAAGGTCAGAAGTCAGACCATCATCCACCTTCACAAGGTGGGCAAAGGAAGCACTGTCACCTGTGTGTACCAACTGGATTAGGAGCAGCTAGAGAAGAGCCCAGGAATGGAATCTTCCACACCCCTCTTCTAGCAAGGAGATGGGCACAGCATGTAAGGAATGATTGTTATGAATGAGCTTGGCAAGACTTCCTCTCCTGATCTCTGTGGTTTGAGTTACAGAGAGGAGAGCCAGCAAAAGCCTGATCCATTGAAACCATGGCCAAGGTTGATAAGTGTTCACTGTCCTAGAAAACTCCAGGAGAGCCTGTTAGCTGATGCCTGGGATCCTAAGTGGCACAGCTCTTACAGGACAGTTTCCAGACATG
>NW_008444878.1:0-479 GCF_000622305.1 Nannospalax galili
GAGCTCCCAGGATGGATCCCAGCCCCCAAATCAACAATCAGATTCATTTGTAGATATCATGTAATGATATTTCCTGTTATTTTAACTTTCTTTTCCTTAATGACTAATTAATTGAGCACATTTTTGCTTATGAGATATTTATATATCTCCTTTAATGAATAGTTATTGAAATATTTTTCATTACATATCTGGAAGGGCTTCCAAGATTATGGAAAATATCTGTATTCAAGTCCTTTACTAAATGCAACATTTGTAATTTTATTTCCTTGCTTATGAGTTGGTTTTCATTTTCTTAATGGCACCTCTTGATAATAAAAAGGTTTTCATTTTGACAAAGTCCATTTTGATTTTCCATAAAAATAGTGCGCTTAATAGTGCTGCAGATAAAAACAGTTCCTTTTCCCATTACTTGTGCCTTTAATTTATTATTCTTGCCTAATTGAGCAGGCCAGAACAGAAAGTCCAATACTAAACAGAAA
>NW_008444879.1:0-479 GCF_000622305.1 Nannospalax galili
TATGCAAACTCAAGCAGATAAAAACCCAGCACAGAACTGTGGAAATGGGCAACAAGCCCCAATCTTAGTCTAAGAACTATGGGCATCTGATTACTGCTGGGTGAGAAAGAGCTGATTTTCTTAAAGGGATGGACTCTAGATAGGCTGCCTAGACCTCAGGGGATGAACTTGCACTGAGGGACATCTGAGGTCACTAGCTTGACATGATAGACCTTAACATAAATGACAGAATGTATGAATTCCAGTGGGGTGGGGGCTATGGGAGGATGCCAATGTGGAAGGGGGGTATAAAGATGAATAAAACTGATTAAGATGTTCTGTATGAAATACAGAAAAATTCAATAAAAAATTTTACGCACAAAAAAGCAAAACATTGGGCTTTTTCTTTGGTGAGACTCTTGGTAGACTGACCAGGCTCCAGTAGATGAACCCACACTGAAGGGCATATGGGTACACAAGTTTGACTCTATAGGCTATAT
>NW_008444880.1:0-479 GCF_000622305.1 Nannospalax galili
AAGATCTCAGTATTAAGTAAGTATAGGGCACCTATCAAACCTGAAGACAGATGGCACTGGTGTAAATGGGGTCAACCTGGAACAGCTATGCCACTGAAGACCAAGTGCTAGTTCTGAAAACAACAGGTCTCCTCGACACTGCCCAGAGAGCCATTTGGGGAGCCCGTGCAGGGACATCGTCACAGCATCGAGCAGCCCCTATAGCAGAAGTGTGATGTGTGGATGATCTGTTCTGTGCCGAGAGGCTCTGGGACATTTCCTGGGCACAGAGAGTGCAGAGGCTGGAGGATCATCTGCCGTCCAACTGCCCCATCCAGGCTCTTTCCCCATGTGACCTTCCTGACCTAGACAATGTCTCTAACTCTGTGTGTCTCCATCTGTCCCCAGAGCCCAAGGTGGTGTTTGCCAAGGATCAGCAGGCACTCAGTGAGGTGAAGGCAGAGGCGGGGGCCGGCGCCACCCTGAGCTGCGAGGTGGCC
>NW_008444881.1:0-479 GCF_000622305.1 Nannospalax galili
GGCCTTGAACTCACAGAGATCTGCTTGCCTCTACCTCCCAGCTGCTGGGATCAGAGGCGTGCACCACCATGCCCAGCTCAGACAACAAATTTATTAGGATTATATTTATTCCCAATAAATGGCAAAACAAATTGATATACCAGTAACCTGAATTATCTGTAATAATAGGTGCATCTTGATATGCTTTATGACAATGTTAAGCAAATGAATAAAATTTAGTTGAACTTGGTAGCACATGCCTTCAGTTCCAACACTCTGGAGGCAGAGGCAGGAGGCAGATCTCTGTGAGTTCAAGACCATCCTAGTCTACATAATAGTTCTAGGCCAAACCAGGGCTACATAGTGAGTCCATCTCAAAAACACAACACAAAACAAAAAAAGCAATGAAATTTAAGAAATATAGACCTGTAATCCTAGCACTTACTAGGCCGAAATAGGAGGATTGCATCAAATTCTAGGTCAGCCAGTAAGACTGTCTC
>NW_008444882.1:0-429 GCF_000622305.1 Nannospalax galili
AAAAAAAAAAAAAAAAAAAAAAAAAAAAAAAAGAAAAGAAAAGAAAATGCAGTATTATCTGTGTAGTGGAATATTGCTCAGTCCTCAAAAAGAACCTTGAAAATGTCATGTGCCATACAGTGCATGAACCCATTGATAGGAATATTTACTGAGGCCAGACCACAAGAAGAAGCTAACTGGCATTGCCAGGGGTGGCAGGGAATGATAACTCAAAACAGGGTTCTTCTGAGGCTGATGAAAATGTCTGAGGTTGATGGAGATTCTAAAGCCACTGGCTTGTCCACTTCAGGGAACTGTATGGATGTGGGTTGTTATGGCAACATGTCATTTGACGATCTGAACTCTGAACTCCTGGTCCTAAGTCTTAAGTCCTCACTTGAGCCCTGGCCTGAACTAGATCTTCACCTCTCAATTAAGGCTGAGAAGAGG
>NW_008444883.1:0-479 GCF_000622305.1 Nannospalax galili
CATGCTTAACTTTTGGATATGGTTATCAGGATCCTTTACAACCTATGGCAGCAGATGAGGCAGGTGTAGTACGTACAGTTTATAGATGAACGAAGACTGAAATACTGTCTCATGTTGTCATGACTGCCTAGTGCTTCCTAAACAAAATCCCCACCTCCTGGCCTCACGCTCCACTCACAAAGACTGCAAAGTCCCTGGGGGCGCTGCTGGCTCCTCCTGTATGTGCCACGCTGAGAGGAGGATGCTGCAGGGTGATGTCCCTTAACTGCACACTACCAGGCAGTCGGATCACAACCTGGCCCTGGTCGCCTTCAAAAGCCCAGCAATTTCCAGGGAACACATCTGGCTGTGGAGTTTCAGGAGAAGTGAACCATCAGGATAGAGGACAGACAGCTACATTGAAAGGCTCTGTCCTAAAGTTTTAAAAACTGCATGGACTGAGAGTCTGTAGCTTGGCCCAGAGTTCCTCCTCCATTCCT
>NW_008444884.1:0-479 GCF_000622305.1 Nannospalax galili
ACCACTGAACTGCATTCCTAGCCACATTTTATTTGATTCTGACAACAGAATCACGAAGTGAGTATTGTTATTCTCATTTCACAAATGAAAAAAATCTGAATTTGAATGTCATGTTCAAGGTCATTCAAGGTATCATAGAGAGCTCAGTGAATATGAGGCCCTTGCCACGAAGGCTGACAATGTGAGTTCAGTCCCTGTGACTTATATCATAGGAGAGATTTCCACAAATTGTCCTCTGACCTCCACACCTGCACACGTAGACACAGACACATATATACGCATAAAGTAAATAAAATGTAATTTAAAAATTTTAAAGAAATGATAGAGCTGAGATTTTGAACCCATGTTTATCTGACCTTGAAACATGATTTTTTTCTTTTTCTTTTTTTTAACAGGGTCTCCCTAGTCCCAGCCTGCCTAGAATTCACTATGTAGACCAGACTGGACTCAATCTACCTGCCTCTTCTGGGATTAAAGGC
>NW_008444885.1:0-479 GCF_000622305.1 Nannospalax galili
TCCATCTTTATTTCAGCTTGAGTTTTCTTTAATATTTCTATTTCTTTTGTGAATTCACTTTTCAAGTCCTGAATTATCTTTGTCATTTCATTGAGCTGTACATTCATATTTTCTTGAGCTTCTGTCAGGAGTTTATTCCCATCTTCTGTGATTTGCTTGAGTTCTTTAAATCATTAAATTCTTTGATCATCTTTATGATTGTTCTGTTAAATTCTCCATCCTGGGGTTCCTCTGGGTAGTTCCCATTGCAGCACACTTCTGTAAGACTGGTGTGTTTTGGTGGGGGACATATTATATTGGATTTTCATGTTGTTTCTGTTTTTGTGGTGTGGTCTGGGCATGTGAATTTATTTTGTTGGTTGTGTGTCTGATATGAAATTCTAGCCTACCTTTGTTTAGTTGAAATTTGGTTCTGTTTATAGTGTTGATGTAGCTTGGTTGCTTTCTCATTGGGAATGAATAGTTGGTTGTTTTTTTTT
>NW_008444886.1:0-478 GCF_000622305.1 Nannospalax galili
GTGGACAGGGAATGCTGGAGTTGGAATACTCAGAGTTTGGTGGACTTGCAGATCTAAATGAGTCTTTCTTTACAAATGGGTGACTGTCTTATTTGTCCACTAGTACTAAGTTAATTTCCATTGCAAAAATGAGTAAAATAAGATAAATAAATACAAACAGCACATACACAGAGAGAATTAGCTGAATAATTTTTGCATATTTTATTTTATAAATATTTATCATGACCATTAGTATTTTACGGAAAGAAGACATAGGATACTCATGTCAGTTTATAAAAGTTGTATATGCAACACTTGCATGTTAAAATGAAAAGAATTATTATTTGTTTTATAGTGTAAGTGAAGCTATTTACTGAAACATTAAAAAAATTCTATCAAGTACTAGCTGTAAAGACTAACTTCTGGGGCCAGAGAGATGGCTCAGCACTGAAGAACACTGGTTGTTCTTGCAGAAGACCCGGGTTTGAATCCCAGCACC
>NW_008444887.1:0-479 GCF_000622305.1 Nannospalax galili
GAAAGCTGACTCTGGGCTTGGTGGTGTACGCCTTTAATTTAAAACCAAACCAAAACAGAAGCTGGCTCTGAAGAAATGGGGGGTCAGAGCCTATTTGGGGGAGCAATAAGTGAAGTGAAGTGGGGGTGAAGGTGAGCTTACACAAGTTTGCCTGTGAAAGCCTGGAAAGAGATGGCCATTCCTGAGGGAGGTGAAAGAGACTGACTGTCCCCCACCCCCACCCTGAAACAATACTCATCTTCTATCCAGAGTCTGGCACATGTCTACTTGTTTTATGTTGGTTGCTGAGTGAAGGGAGATTTCCATTAACTGAGCACATAACGGCAAACAAAGCAGATTAGTTCATTCAAAGTCCTTTAAAGTTTCTTTTATTATTATTGTTATTGGATTTTTGAGACACGGGTCTCCTTGTAGCCCCAGCTGACCTGGAACTCACTGTGTAGATCAGGGTGGCCTTGAACTCACAGAGATCTGCCTGC
>NW_008444888.1:0-479 GCF_000622305.1 Nannospalax galili
CTGTGTGTGGGCACTGTCATATTTAGATCCTCTCACTCAGTTCCAACACTGTCTTACCTTACCCCGACTTAATGTCCTCTGTTACAGTTTTGAGGCTAGGTAGTCTAATTTGTGTCCCAAAATGCTCTTGGTTGTGGGTCCATCCCCTGGAGCCTTGTCACCCAACCAGTGTCACATAGTAAAGAAAACTGATTGGTTCTACCAGCAGCCATCAATTGCCAATGATTCCTCAGTTAGGGTTGGAGCTTTTTGCCCACTTCCCCCATCTATTCTGGGATTTTGTCTGACTTAAGCTTGCATAACTCTTGTTCATGGTATTGCAATTGTGTTGAGTTCATATGTGGAAATGCCCAGATCACTGGAAAACACTGTTTCCTTAAAGTTCACCATCTTTGACCCTTAGAAGTTTTCTGACTCTTCTTCTAAAATGATCCTTGAGTCTTGGGAAGACAGGGTGTGATATAGGTGTCCTATTTAAC
>NW_008444889.1:0-479 GCF_000622305.1 Nannospalax galili
AAAAGGGGTTGTAGCAGTGGTCCCTTCCCTTGTTACTAATCAGTGATGCTTCTTTCAGAGGGTTCAACTCAGTCCTGTACCACTACACCATTACCCTAGGATTTGCAGTAAGGGTATCTATAGAGGAGGAAGAGATACAGTGCTGGGACCCAGAGTTCACTGTCTCATTTTGTGAGACTCTGGGCCAGTATCAACTCAACTTTTCTGTTATCTAAGGATAACAACAGAACTTCCTACTGGTATAGCTATGAGGATTTCATGAACTAGTCTGTGAACAGCGCACTGAATTGTGTCTGACACTGGCAGATGCTCTGTAAGTGACAGAAGAGAGTCAGGAAGAGGGATCTAGGCCAGCTGTTACTTTTTTCTCATTTGAAGTCTCACTCTGTGGAGACCCTTTGGAAATTAGGTTTCTTTAGCCTCTTGGTTCATGTAACAGTGATCAAGGACTCAGAGGATTGATGGCTTGCATGTGTGGT
>NW_008444890.1:0-479 GCF_000622305.1 Nannospalax galili
AATAAATAAATCCAAAACCCTGCTCATTGGTGAAGTGTAGCCTTGTCAGTGACTTATCAACAGAAAAACAGCTCAAACCATACAAGCTCAAGCTCAGACTTTAAATACAAAAACTGTTAACCAACATGAATAATTTATTTCTTTATCAAACTACATGGTTATTAAGTTAGATGTGGTAGTACACATCTATAACCTCAGCATTTGAGAAACTGAGACAAAACCAGAGGTTCAAGGTCATCTTTGGCTACATAGCATATTTGAGCCATCGTGGGCTACATAAGACCCTATCTCAAGCAAAGAAGGGCTAAAGAGATGTCTCAGCACTTAAGACTGTTGGCTGCTCTTGTAGAAAGACCTGGGTTCTCTGCACCCACATGGCAGCTAACCATTTCTAATTCCATTTCCAGGGAACCCGACGCCCTCTTATGGCCTCTGTGGGCATTGCACACATGGGTGCACTTACATACATGCAGGCAAAA
>NW_008444891.1:0-479 GCF_000622305.1 Nannospalax galili
TACATGTGCCTTCAGTGCTTGAAGAGGCCAGAAGAGAGAGCATCAGATCCCCTCATGCTGAGGATATGGATGATTGTGGGCTATACGGCTTGAGTGCTAGGAACAGAAGTTGTATCCTCTATTAGAGCAGCAAGTGATCTTAACTGAGTCATCTCTCCACCATTAAATTCTCTTACAGTTGAAGAAAGTATACTATAGGAAAATTAAAAAGAAAACTGTAAAACAAGTTGAACTTAACAGAGAACGATAATGTATCCAGGTACCGTGTATTCATAGCTCCCTGCCACGGGGCAATTTCATGCCTCAGGGATTATTTAGTAATATTTGTGGTCATTTGTGATTGTTATGCTTGGTGTGCAGTCAGGATGCTACGAGTATCTAGAGGGTAGAGGTCAGGGAAACCCCAGAGAGGGCATACAGAACAAAGGATAGCTCCTTACGACACACAGAAGATGCCCTGTCCCCAAATGCCACTAATG
>NW_008444892.1:0-479 GCF_000622305.1 Nannospalax galili
GTGGGTTTATCCACTGGTGAGTTCCTAGTGAGTCAGCTATTAGGAGTGGGCCTGGCTGGAGGAAGATCACTTGGGGTATGTCTTTGAAGGCCTTTTTGTTCCTGGTGTCTCTGACTCTCTCTCCTTCCTGGCCATGAGGTGAGCAGCTCTGATCCATCACACCCTTCCATCCTGATGCTCTGCCTCACCTCAGGTCCCAAAACAACACAACCAGTCCCTAATGGACTAGAACCTCTGAAACCGTGAGCCACGTTTCCCTCCTTTAAATGATCTAAGATAGGTGTCACAGCAGTGAACACTGACTAATAAAATGTTCAAAGGCAGACCCAAGCAAGCCTCCATGCCTACCCACTCCCCATATGGTCTTCCCTCTGCTCCCATCTGATAACTCAGGAACCGTCCATCACCAGGTTTCCTTAGCTTCAGTTTCCAGGCTGGAAATCCATTGGTCGTTGCCATCATTCCAGCCTACCCACCCC
>NW_008444893.1:0-479 GCF_000622305.1 Nannospalax galili
ATGGTCTGACCAAGTTTGGACCTTCTATAGGCAATCTATAACCAGACTTTCTCTTGTCAGTTTTAGACTGAGATACTCATCTTCCTCAACATGTCCTTTCAACTTTCATAAACATCTCAAATTCTACATCTTGAAAACCCAAACCCAGTTTATAACTTCTCCCAATGTAAACTGTTCCTTTACCATTGTGATATTTTAATACCATCATTCCTAAGATGAGGAAGACTGACATCTCCACTTGGATGCTCAATGACAAATTAAACTCTTCCTAGCTAGTCTACCATATCAGTAAACAGTACCACTAGACACTCGGCTGTTTATACAAGACTGATTTATAGTTGATTCTTCTCTTTCCTTCAATTTCCACTCCCAGTTCTATATAAAGCTCTGTCTCCACTTTGGATATCTGACCACTGTCACCAACCAAGTCACTAATAATTTTAGTCTGAGATAATCAAGGACCTTGTACACATCTCCTG
>NW_008444894.1:0-479 GCF_000622305.1 Nannospalax galili
GGAAGATAGCGATTCCAAGCAGGAAGACACACTCCATCGCTCCTTTCTGGCTGTGGAGTTAGTTACTGCAGTTTTACCCAGGATGGCCTCAGCCCCGTTCAGCTGGGAAGGAAGGTGGGAAGTGGAACAAAGAGCAGGAAAGGGGCTGACTTTCATCTTCAGATCTAAGCTCACACAGCCTCTTGAGACCAGAAATGACCAGCCACGCACAAGCTGGAGAAGCTAACAGAGGGTATGACACATGCAGCCTCACAAGGGACACTAATGCACAACCCGTGCCACTTAACTGCACACACAACTCCAGCATCCTACATGGCTGCTCTGGCCGCAGCAATGCACTCAGCCTGGCCATCGACCACAATCAGCACTTACAGACTTTCTCTCCTAGGGAAATCTGTCTGTGGGCCAACTGCATTCAAAGTGAGAGAGGACCAAAGGACCCTCAGGTGACCTCTCCCAGGAAGAGGACAATCTGGGGG
>NW_008444895.1:0-479 GCF_000622305.1 Nannospalax galili
GACATCCCACATTCCTGACATCGATAAGGTTTCTCTCCAGTATGAATTCTCTGATGATTACTTAGGGATGAGTTACACCTAAATGTTTTCCCACACTCATTACATTTATAGGGTCTTTCTCCAGTATGCATTCTCTGATGTTGGATCAGAGCTGAACTTTGTCTGAAGGCTTTCCCACACACTTTACATTTACATGGTTTCTCACCAGTGTGAATTCTCTCATGAATAATAAGGGTTGAATGGGAACTTAAGGCTTTACCACACTCATTACAGTTATAAAACTTCTCTCCAGTATGAATTATTCGGTGTCTGTTGAGTCTTGAAATAGAAGTGAAACCTTTCCCACACTGATTACACCTGTAGGGCTTTTCTCCAGTGTGAATTCTTTCATGTTGAATAAGTGATGCACTCTGACTGAAGGCTCTGCCACATTCACTGCATTTGAAAGGTTTCTCTCCAGTGTGGATTCTTTGATGATA
>NW_008444896.1:0-479 GCF_000622305.1 Nannospalax galili
CCAGTGAGATTGGGTTAGCCTGCCATCTCTCTGCTGATCACTGACTCTCTTCCTTGAGTGATCTCACTTTGCCACCACATCAGACTAGTCTTCCCACTTAGCAATCTCTGTATGTTTATCTTTATACACTGAACCATTATGATAAACATCCTCGGATGTCTTAAATCCAGTTACAGATCAGAGATAGATAAGAGCAGAAGAGAAGCAATCCAGGTACCAGCATCAGGGCCAAACCAAGAAACAAAACACAGAATGGTATCCCATGTTAAATGTGTACTGAACCCTAGACTCGGTCCAAGAGCATGCCTCTCCATTCCATTTACAACTTAGGCTATCAAAGAAGTGGCTAAGACTTCCTGTAGACTCTTCTTTCCCACCTCCAAACTTTGCCCACTGTATGCTTTATTATCCCAAATTCGTGATCTATAATGAAATGAAGTAAAAGAAATAATGGCTAAGTTCTACTTTAAAAAAAAAAA
>NW_008444897.1:0-479 GCF_000622305.1 Nannospalax galili
AACTTACACCTTCCATCCTTCCTAGTCTCCCTTTCTATGATGCACAAACACATGATGTCTGGACAGGCTCCTCACAGGCAGTTTCTTAATTTTCCTGAACTCTGAATTCTCAAAATCCAAACACATTGCTTCATAACTCTGTTTCAACACCAGTCTTGCAATGCAGGGCATGAACTTTGCAAAGATCCTAAGCTTTGCTTATCAGGAAAACACACAAATTGGTATTTCAGCCAGTACAGTTCACTAATTATTATTCATCTTGATAAATCATTGATAGTGAATTTAATAACCCATGAACATAACTGCTGGTTCCTCTCTAGTAGGATTTGTGGCTGTACTTGTCCCCACTGTCGTGGTAGAGGAGAGAGTCTCTGAAGCTGGATGGCTCTGGGTTGCACATCTCCCATGGCTCCTGCAGGTTTGCCGGCTCTCCTTCCTCTCTGCCTGGGTCTGCTGCTGGCATCTGGCTTTGCCCAGGC
>NW_008444898.1:0-479 GCF_000622305.1 Nannospalax galili
GGTTTAAAGTCATGAGGCCTTGCAGTGGCACCACCAAAAGCAGCGAGCTAAGAATAAAAATGTCAGAGAGAGGAGTAGAGGTTTATGCCAGCTATGCAGGTGCAGACAGCACTCCAACAGGAACCAGCAGGTGGAGGTCAGATATGGGAAGTGAGAGAATCACTGACACTAAGAAATGAGAAGCAACAGCTACAAAGAGAAAGAGAAAAGTAAAAATAGACAAATTTTATTGTAGCAGACTAATGGCTCCCAACAGAATGAGAAGGGTTTCCAGAATTCACTGTGGGAACTCTGCATGGGGCATTTTACAGGATGCTAGGGCACTCTTCTTCCCTGACTCCCTCCCACTCTTCCTCTTAGGTTTTGCCCAGGTTACTCTCCTTTGGGTGGGCTCTGATTCTAGCTGTTAAGACCCTCAGCACTTACAAGAATTCTTCTGGCTGTTATTGGCTGTCACAGCTGTAAAAGCCCTAGTGGGG
>NW_008444899.1:0-479 GCF_000622305.1 Nannospalax galili
TTTTTTTGGTTTATTTTTATTTTATGCATATGGGCATTTTGCCTGAATGTAAGAGCATCCAATGCTCACAATTGCCGGAAGAGGGCACTGGATCCCCTGGAACTGGAGTTGGAGTTGTTAGCTGCCACATGGAAGGTGAGAATTGAACCAGGATTCTCTGCCAAGAGCAATCAATGGTCTTAACCCTCTGAGCTTCAACCCCCTTATTGTTCATTTTTAATGGTTGTATAACTTTTATTTTACTAAGGAACAGATTGGGCTTTTTATAACAAGGGAGTCTATCTGCTATAGATCTTGTGTCTTAAATTTCTGGTTATCTTTTCACCATCTTTCCCATTTCCATAACTCAAGCACTCGGCAAGAGCTAGTACCTTTTTCCGCCCTTTTAAGATAGGATCTGTTTCCCAGGCTGGCCTTGAACCTGCAATATTCCTGCCTCAGCCTACCAAGTACTGGGATTATGTAAATGATTTTTTTTT
>NW_008444900.1:0-479 GCF_000622305.1 Nannospalax galili
GTTATAAGGATTCAGTCATTGGGCTTTTTTTATCTTAGTAGGCATGTTCTATATTGGCCCCTTCAGTTGATAAATACACCTGAAAAATACAGCTATTTGTAAACTTTTCCATTAACCCAAGTTGAAGAGTGGAATTTTGTTCTTAAAACCCACAGGTTCCAGTTCCTACCCCATCTCGTCCACCCAGTGGCGCCTCCAGCAGTGAAGAAGGAAGCACTTGATGTTAACACTTTAACAAATACTGTAGCTATAAGCAGTTCAAAGGTAGGGTGTGTCCTCAGGTATTTCATTTAGATCCCTTTTCTGGAGTGTCCCCCACCCCAGGTTTCTTTTCATCATTAAATTTGTTATTTTCTCTGAGTTGCAAAGAGTAATTATTAGTCTAAATCGGCCTTTTAAAATCTGATATGCATCAGTCATGAGCAAGCTTTAATCCTGTGTTCCATGTAACCCAGCAGGTACTTATTACATAGTTATCT
>NW_008444901.1:0-479 GCF_000622305.1 Nannospalax galili
CCTACAGGCCCAAGGGCAAACCAAAGTCAGATTGATTCTGCCACAGTTCTCTCTGGGGAGCCAGTGAGTTTACTAGACTGACTTACAGAGCGAGGGTGAGGGGTTACTGACAGGAGCCTGGGAAACCTCAAAGCAGCGACACTGCAGTCTTTACCCAGCATGGATGATGGCTTCCCCCATAGCCATGTAGATGGAACCATCTTAAACCTACTGGTCCCCAACCTAGGTACTCTAGTCCCTCCTGGAGACTGCAAGAGCTAGTGTAATTAGGACTGAACTCCATACGGTTGTCTAGGAAGAACGGCTAGAAACTCAGGTGAGGGTCCAAGGACCCTCCCAGTCCCCTCCCTCTATAGGAGGGAAGGTCAAAAGTCCACAGGCCTGATTGTGATGGGCTCTCAGTCGGCACAGTTGATCTCCTGGAGATGAGGCAGTATGGTTCTGAGGAGTGCACTTTACAACTCTAGACTAGCTGGAAT
>NW_008444902.1:0-479 GCF_000622305.1 Nannospalax galili
AGTTCCTTGTAAAGAAGGCCAGAGTAGGAGCATAGTCCAAGAAACTGCCTGCTTGACCTAGGGAAATGATCAGCAGCCACTGACTCCACATTAAGGGCACTAGTCAATTTGGTGACATTTTATTGTTTTCCTATGACAGCAGCAAATAAATGTTCCTGGAGTCCCAGTAGTGTACACTGAGTTATGAAAAGAGCCATAAAAAATAAATGAGAAACAGGAGGAACATGTCACATTCAAATAACATGGGTCAGAAGGAAGTGATTTTTGACTTTCAGGTATTTCCCTTGACCCATCACTGTAAAGAGAAGTGACTGATCAACACAACAGTGGGAAAATAGCAATCTCAGAACATGCTTGCAAGTAAAAGTTAAGATGTCATGTTCATTTTCCTGATAGCTATTTAAACCCTCCTCCCTACATACGGATCTTGAGTCCTTCTTACATGATATATCTTTCTGTGTGTAGGAGGCATGGGAGTC
>NW_008444903.1:0-479 GCF_000622305.1 Nannospalax galili
GTGCACTCACATACATGCAGGCAATACACTCATAAAATAAAAATAATAAAAAATAAAGTATGTAAAATATTCTTTTAAAAAAGCTGGGCTTGGTGATGTGTGCCTGTGACCCTAGCACTATAGCACAGAGACAGGTAGATTGAGGGGCTCACTTGCAGGCTAGACAGCCTAGCCACAACAGCGGGTCCCAGGTTCAGTAAGAGATCCTGTCTCAAAGGAACAAAGTAGAGAAATAAATGAGGAAAATATATGGTCAACTTCAGGCCTCCACATGTGCACATACCACAAGTGCACTCCCTCCTCATCTGTATACACATGCACCACATACACACATATGCAGACACACAGACACACACACGTCAAAAAGAAAAACTTACCAAGACAATTGTGGAAAATAATAACAAAAGGCATCTTGCCCAACCAAATATTAAATATTATCTTAAGGTTTTAATAACTAAGATAATACATTATTGGCAAAA
>NW_008444904.1:0-479 GCF_000622305.1 Nannospalax galili
GGGGGGAGTTTTGAAACAGAGTCTCCCTGCAGCCCCAGCTGGAACTCACTGTGTAGGCCAGGCTGGCCTTGAACTCTTAGAGATCTGCCTCCTCTGCCTCCGGAGTGCTGGGATTAAAGGTGTGTGCCACCATGCCTGGCCTTATGAATTTTTACATGCTTGTTTGAGTCTATTTTAAAACAAGGCTGTGGGGTTTTGAGAGATGGCTCAGCAGTTGATAGCATTTGCTGCTTTGGCAGAGAGCCTGGGTTTAGTCCCAGAACCCACTTTGGTTGGCTCACAAACACCTGTATTTTCATTTTCAGGGAATCTTTCACCCTCTTCTGGCCTCTGGAGACACTGCATGCAGGTGGTGCACATACAAACAGGCACACACACAGAGGCATGAATAAAATTAAATCAGGGAGTCACATTCTTTGATGTTGTCATTTGGACAAGGGCTGCACGTCCCATTGTATTGAAGTTGTTTATGACTGTTT
>NW_008444905.1:0-479 GCF_000622305.1 Nannospalax galili
CTCTGCCCTCTCCAGATCCAAATGCGACAAGCTCCCAGTGCAAGCTGTTCAGTATCCCATGGGGCCCCAAGCTCCTTATTAGTGGCAGTGTTTTCTCTGAGGAACCATTTATGTCTGGCATTTTCTAGATTGTCCTGAAGTCTATAAGAAGGGTTTGGCTTTTGTTTGGTCCACAACATCAGCTTTTAGAGCATGTTGTCCAATTCGGTAGTCACAAGCTGTATGAGGCTACTGAGCAACAGAATGTGGCTAGTCTGAATGGAAGTGTACAGTAAGGTAAAACATCAGATTCTACAATGTCAAACAAGGGCCAGCAAGGTGACTCAGCAGGTAAAAGCAGTTGCCACTCAAGCCTGAAGACCTGAATTCAGTCCCTAGAACCTTCAGTAGAAGGAGAGAATTGATTCCTGAAAGGTGTCCTCTGTTCTCTGCGTATACTCTGTGGCATGCATGTACCTGAACACACACACACACACACA
>NW_008444906.1:0-479 GCF_000622305.1 Nannospalax galili
CCCTCCTTTCTTTCAAGTCTTTCATTTAACATTTCTATTCTGCTATATTTTGTGGATTCTTGAAAGCTCCCTTAAACCCCTTTTGGTGGTGCTTGGCACAGGCCCGTAATTCCAGCGCTTGAGGCTGAGGTAGCTGGATCTTGAGTGAGGCCATCCTGGATTATACAGCAAGACTCTGTCTAAAAAATACAGACTTCTGAAACCAGATACTCAAACAAAAACAGCATGTGACAAAGATAAGACAAAGGCTGTACAAGGAACTTGCCTATGTCTCAGGTTCCTATAGTCTCCGAAGAGGAGGGAGACTAACTATTAAATGCAGGTGGTGAGATGGATCATCAGATAAACAAGATTGCTGCACAAGCCTGGACCCGCGTTTGATCCCTGGATCCCACATAAATATGGAAAGAAAAGAACTGACTCGACAAAGTTGTCTTCTGACCTCCACATGTGTGTCATGGCAACTTACCTATACACCC
>NW_008444907.1:0-479 GCF_000622305.1 Nannospalax galili
AATAACAGTGCCATTTATTGAGTACTTAAAACATGGAGAGCAGTGTACAAAGTCCTGTGAAAGTCCCATCTTAATTCGCCTTTTCAAAAATGCTAAAAGCTAGGAACTCTATACACTGCCATTTTATATATAGGGAGGCTAAAATGAAGAAACAGGAAAGTCTTTGGAGTAGCACACATGGGATTTAATCTTGTTTAGTCTTACTCCAGAGCTTCTGGTTACAACTCCCTGTTCTTATAGTTGAGATGAAAATTTATAATAATGAAAGTGAGCATTGCCACCAACACCATCATCATCACTATCACCATCATCATCACTACCACCGCCATCATAATCACCAACACAAGCATCATCACCATTATTATAATCATTATCCCACCACCACCACCATCACCATCATCATCACCACCAATAACAACATTATCATTATCATCACAATCATCATTATCACCATCTTCCCAATTAGATTGTCATCATGG
>NW_008444908.1:0-479 GCF_000622305.1 Nannospalax galili
ATTAAGTCTTGCTGCTTTATATCTGTAAGAGGGTATCAGTTAGAAGATATGACACAGTCTGAATTGACAGTAATCCTGTCCTACTGAAAAACAGCATTTCCCCTAAGGTAGACTATGAAGGGAAATGCACCTTCTTCCTTTCTATTAGAAGATTCTTCTTCTCACCCGAGACCCCAAAGGAACTCTCTCAGAATAACATTTAGGCTTCATTTCAGCACACACTGCATTTGAAGATTCAGCAGTGTCCTTTGAAGTACTTTGTTCGTTGGAAGGCAAAGGCACATCACTACGTTTTCCTAAAGTGTTACTTCTGGGACTGGAACTACTATATGTTAACCTTTTCCGAATATATTTTGAAGTGTAATCTATAGGAAACACATTCGAAGTATGTGTTTCTCTTTTCCTTTGGAAAGAGGGAACCGCAGTGGTAGGACTAGAAGGTATATCTTCCTCTGAACTTTCAATTACTGCTATTTGTT
>NW_008444909.1:0-479 GCF_000622305.1 Nannospalax galili
CTTTCTGTGTCTCTGTGATCTAGAGTTTTACCTTATCAATTGTAATCTTGCCCATTGCCACATAGGGCCACCTGGTGATGATCTCATTTGGGTTCTTTAGCAACCCTTAGAAAATAATGGCTCCAAAGTCCTATGGCTGTTGGAAAGATGATGAGGTGTGACTCTCAGAGAAGCCAGCACTGGGACTCGCCAATGTTTTTTCTTTCTTTCTGAGTGTCCCTCTTTCTATTAACCCCTTTTTAAAGATTTATTTTTTAATTGTGTGTGTGCATGCACACATGAATGCAGGTGCCTGTTGAGGCCAGAGGAGGGAGTTGGATCCCCTGGAACTGGTGTTGCAGGTGGTTGCATGCAGGGTATGGGTACTGAGAATTAAACTCAGGTCCCTGGAAGAGCAGTACAGGCCCTTAACCACTAAGCCATCTCTCCAGCCTCAATTTCTGGCTTTAAATCTTTTAGTAATCTCTTATAATAAACCC
>NW_008444910.1:0-479 GCF_000622305.1 Nannospalax galili
TTTGCCTGCATATATGTATGTGTACCCCTTATGTGCTTGGTGACACTGAGGGCAGGAGAAGGTGTTGGATCCCCTGGAGCTGGAGTACAGAGTGTTGTGAACTTTCATGGAACCAAACCTGGGTCCTCTGCCAGAGCAGCAAGTTCTCTTAACTGCTGGGCCATCTCTTCAGCCCCTCTTTTTCTTCCTTAGAAGAATTCTTTTTTATGATGTTGTGACTCAAACCCATAGCCTGATGAATGCTAGGCAAAGGCTCTACCACTGAGTGACATCTCCAGCCCTGTTTTGAGACAGAATCTTACACAATAGTCCAGGCTGACCTAGAATTCACTATGTAGTTCAGGCTGGCCTTGAAATTCATGGAAGTCTTCCTGCCTCCGACTCCCTAATGCTAGGATTATAGGTGTGAGCCACCATGCCTGAGGCTAATAGTTTAATTCTTAAACAGAAAGATGGACACACAAGTGTTTGTTATTTTA
>NW_008444911.1:0-479 GCF_000622305.1 Nannospalax galili
GTGTCTCATAGACTTCTCCAGGGCACAGTCCTCCTTTCCCAAGAGGCTGAGCGCTGTTGGACAGGCCTGCAACCTCAGCACCGGCAGGCTAAGGCAGGGGATTGCTTGAGTCCAGGAGTTGAGGTCCATTGAGCAGCACAGTGGAGCCCCCAACTAAAAATTACATTTTAAAGCATTTTTTAAAAAGCAAGTGAGTCCCCTTTGACCCCTGAGATCATGGCTGTTCCAGGGTCCAGGAAAGAGCGGGCCTCAGGTCCCTTTAAAACTGCAGTTTATGATCTCCTTGCAAAACAGCCTTCTGCCTCTGAAATCCATGTTTTGACATTTCAGCTGTCCCTGGTAAGTGTCCCCAACTTCCCACTAAACCCAGCCATGACATTACAGAAAGGAAAGGGCTTGGGGAGAGAGAGGAATTTACAAGAGCCCTCCTGTCCCCCAATCTGAGACAAATGAACCCATAAGACAGAGGCATGGTCACC
>NW_008444912.1:0-479 GCF_000622305.1 Nannospalax galili
ATGGAGCCAGGAGCTCTTTTCTGACAGGTGAATGTGTGAGACTTCAAAGCCATCAGTGAACAGAACAGCACCAACTTTCAAGAGTTGGTGATAAATATTAAAATGCTGTGTAAATCCACAGGAATATACATCATAACCTACAGGTTCTATGCAGAGGAAAAGGCCAAATTCTGAGAATTTCAGCATCTAAAGGTTAGACAGAAGAAGAACTAAGTAAAAAGAATGACGGAGTAGAATGGATTTAGAAGCCAAGAGAAGGGAAGACGTCAGGTTAGGAAAGTTCTGCAGAAAGGTCAACCACAGGTTAGGGAAAGGTTAGGAAAGTTCTGCAGAAAGGCCAACCACAATAAATACCACAGTATCTATGAGCGTTAGAAAAATAGAAGTCACTGGTGAGCTAGTCTGAAATTGCACTCACTGTGCTTCAAGGAGAAAAGTGAGATGACAGTGGATCCCAGAGTGCAGAGAGGTGGGGGGGG
>NW_008444913.1:0-479 GCF_000622305.1 Nannospalax galili
GCAGCCAGGCAGGACCATCCACTGTCAAAGTCCCACCTCTGCTTCCACCCAGCGGCTGGTGGGCACCACCTTGGCCCAGTGTTTCCTGAGGGCCACACTGCAGATCTCCCATTCGCTCTGCATCCATGGAGAACTTCTCCTCGAAGGAGGAATGTCCCTTGCAGAGCTGCTGAGCACCAGAAGAGTGAAGTGTGTGCCTGAAACGCTTTCCTCCCATTGATCAGCTGGTGATGTAGCAGCGTCCAAAGAAAAGCCAGGGTTTTCTCTAGAAACGGCCCCATGCGTGACCACTGGAAGGCCTCCTGGTGCCCCTTTCCAGCAGGGAGTGGACACAACTCCCGGAGTCTATCAGAGGTCCATTTCGGTTATGAGTAGTGTTCCAGGCCTACCTGATTGGGAAGGACTGCTCCTTGGTCAAAGTTCCTCACTGGATCCAATAATTCTCTGTGAAAAGCTAGGTGATATGATTACTTTTTTTT
>NW_008444914.1:0-479 GCF_000622305.1 Nannospalax galili
AACCAAATTAAAAGAGAAAATTTCAAATTAATAAAATTAGAAATGAAAAGAGAGATATTACAACAGATTCCAACACATTTCAGGAAATCACAAAGACAAACTATAAAGACCTCTATACCACAAAACTGGAAAAGTTAGAAGAAATGGACAAGCTCCTGTATGTACACAACATGCCGAAGGTGGAATAAATAATTTAAACAGATCCGCAATCAGCAGCAAGACTGAAGTAGTAATAAAAAGTCTCCCAACTAAACGTAAACATTGGGAAAATGATGGCGTCTTAGCAAACAGTGCTGAGAAAACTAAATTTCAACATGAAATTAACTAGATCCTCTGTCTGTCACTATACACAAACCTCAACTCGAAACAAATCAAGAGTCTCCACATGATACCTGCTACCCCGAGCCTGCAGAGGAAAAGGCGGGAACATGCTCCAACACGCCCTGCCCACCTCCTCCAGCCCTGCCCATCCTCTCTGT
>NW_008444915.1:0-479 GCF_000622305.1 Nannospalax galili
TACCTGGATTATGTTCATATTTGCTGCTTATCTAAGGTATTACTTGGGGGAGCATTTCAAAATCTGGAAGTTCAACTTCTTTGCCTGATGACCATTTCTCAATTTATTTAGACATTAGAAAACAAAAATTGATAAATCATCTAAATAAACATGAATATAATCCTTAACAACAAGTTTTACCTAATCTCAGCTCAATAAAAAAGAAATTAACTTCATTGATTTTCTTGGTCTCTCTCCCTCTCTCATGTCAGAAATTATCTACATTCATTTGATATAGTAGTAGCCTGACAACATTAAAAAGACAATGACAAAAAGTTTTGGACCCAGAATAAAAAGCATAGAGTGGGAGTGTCAATCATGGCTCAGACATAAATGAGACAGTGAGTCACCCATCTCTATTTCTCTCTTGTAAAATGAAATGTTAAACTAGGTGATGACTAGTGTTCCCATCTCGAATGCAGTTTTTACCCCACTTTTTT
>NW_008444916.1:0-479 GCF_000622305.1 Nannospalax galili
GGGGGGGTAGGGAGTGGTGAGAAGCCACCATGAGAGGGAAGGGATGAGGGGAAGGCTGTGTGCTAAAGGGAGGAGTCAGAGTTGTCTGGGGAAGGCTGAAACGGTTCGGGGAGGGGTGAGAGTTGTCCGGGGAAGGCTGAAACAGTTCGGGGAGGGTTGAGGGTTGGCCAGGGCAAAGTAAGAGGCCCAAGGGAAAGGGCCAGGGAATCTCAGGAGAGGTGAGGGTCCATCTGAGAGAGGGCTTGGGAGACTTAAAGTCCCGGAGGGTGGGGAGGTCCCTGAGGCTCGGGGACCCGGGGTTGGAGTCCCGGGGATACAGGGTGGTGGTTCAGGGGCCGAGGTCCTGAAGCCGGGGCGGGCGGGCGTTCCCAAGGGCAGGGGTTGGGGGGCCCGGGGTGGGGCTTCTGGGGATCGGAGCCCCGAGGCTGGGGGTCTGGAGTGGCGGTGAGGAGCCGGGCGGGTGGGGCGGCTCGGGCTCC
>NW_008444917.1:0-479 GCF_000622305.1 Nannospalax galili
CACACACACACACTCACACACAATCTTTATGTCAGTCTGATGAGTCACTTTACAGAGCATGCTGACCTCAGATGAGTTATGTGGCAAGATCAGGGAAAATCTGCAGCTGTAGGAGGCCTCCCAGGTAAGGACATGCTGGATGGAGCCTCTTAAGAAATGTTAATTCCAAAGAGGTTTACACTAAAGTTCAGGGTGATGTCTGAATTTATGTTTCATACAAATTTATTATCAGTGAAGATAAGAATTTTGGAGCTCTTACCTATTTCATTGCTGTTGTTGTTTTCCGTTAACTCATATCGTTACTGACATCATGCACTGGCATACCCAAGTCCTAGATCCTGAGATTAAAGCAGATGTTTTAGAGGATAGCCTAATTTCAAGTCTGAAATTTATTATCAGTTTAGAGATAAAATGGTTCTAAGTCTTCAAAACTGATGATTTTGCCAATATTTTGCTTAGTAGAATTTATGGATTTTTTT
>NW_008444918.1:0-478 GCF_000622305.1 Nannospalax galili
ATACTGGGTGATGTATCTCACCTTCTGAGTTTCTGATTTGCTATGCTAGTTTCTTGGGTAAGGTGGGGTAGATTTCCCTTTTTTTCTTCTCTTTCTTCCCTATGTATGTATGTATGCATGCATGTGTGGGAGGCATGTATGTACCATTGTGCACTGGAGGACAAATCATAACTTAGGGAGTTGGTTCTTGCTTTCCACCTCGTTGACTCGAGGCCTCTCCTGTTTCTGCTGCTGTGTGTACTCCAGGCAAACTGACCGATGAGCTTCTGGGCAAGTCTGTTTCTGCCTCCCATCTGGCTGTATAGGAGTGCTGAAATTACAGATGTTCACCCCTGCATCTGACTTTTTTACATAGATTGTAGGAATTGAACTTGGGTTGTCAGACTGTACATCTAGCTCTTTTACCCACTGAGCCACCATCTCCTTGGCTCGCCCTTCCTTCCTTCCTTCCTTCCTTCCTTCCTTCCTTCCTTCCTTC
>NW_008444919.1:0-479 GCF_000622305.1 Nannospalax galili
TGCAGGATAATCTACATGCAGTGGGCAGTTTCTGTCTTAGGAGGCTACTTAAGGGTTCTCAGGGAGAATGAGCATGAAGGGTCTTAGGCCTAAATCAGGAATGGCAGCAGCACGGGAACAGAGAAGGTAGCTGGTTAGGGTTCAGACATTCAGGATACACAGGGCAGGGTCTGAGTTACTAGGAGGTTGGGAAGACAAAGTGGGCAGTATCTCCCTTAGGAAGACAGAAGCTCTCAGGGCAGATGAGTATAAGGGAATTTAAGTCCAAGTGGTGTCTTAATTTTCTGTGACTGTGATGAAACAAAGTGACCAAGGGAACTTACAGAGGGGACAGTTGATTTTGTTTAAGGTTCCAGAGGGATCAGTGTCCATGATGATGAGGAGGCATCGTGGGACGAGGTACCAGAGCAGGAACAGAAATCAGAGGCTCATATCCTCAAGCAGGCACAGGAAGCAGAGTGTGACTGGAGATCTTCTCA
>NW_008444920.1:0-479 GCF_000622305.1 Nannospalax galili
AAAATAACCATCGAAAAATATATGCACAGGCAATATATCACTGCCTGATTATTTCATTGCAATAATTCTAGGTGGAACTGGTTTCAGATATCTGCCTTTATGTTTAGAAATATTGGAGAACTCTCAAGATTCACTTCATTTTAAAGTTCATCAAAATATCATAAAGTAGGAAAAGTTTATAGGAACACTAATTCGGCCTTAATCTGATTCTCAGTATTTATCCCTTTAAGCTGCATGGAAGCACAAACTGAAAGGAAGATTTTAGAGGCAACACTTTTTAAGCATCACTTTTTAATCATTTCATACAAAATGGGTTTTAGAGAAACGGCTAGTCAAAGTCTTAACTTTTGGGTTTGGTCAGTCTTGAAGTGTTATTTTTCAAACACAGCGTATTCTCCAACAGAAAGAACTATCTGCATCAGCTTGCAGCCGTGTTAGTAGTGCACACTGCTTCAGGATGGGCACAAGATCAGCTAAAA
>NW_008444921.1:0-479 GCF_000622305.1 Nannospalax galili
TTTAGGTTCATTGTAACAAAGCCAATAATTTGAATACTTTTAGTTCTCTGTGTGTATGGGTATGTGATGCTCAAGTATAGGCAGAAGCCTCATGTTTTCCTCTCTCACTCTCTACCTTATTAGAGCCTCTCACTGACATGGGTGCTCACCATTTTTAGCCAGACTGGATGACCAGCAAGCCCCAGGTATCCACCTGTGTATACTCCTTCTCCAGGCTCCCACTCCATTTCCACCTCAGTGCTGGGCTTACAGGCACTTGCGACCACACTTAGTTTTTATGTGGGTGCTGGAATCAGAACTCAGGTCCTCATACTTGCAGAGCAATTGCTTTTACCCATGGAGCCATCTCCCAAGCCCTGTTTGTTTTTGAGACAGGATCTTTAGTGCAGGCTGGCCCTGAACTCCTTGTATAGATGAGGATGTCCTTCTAACCCTCCTTCCTTTGTCTTGTGGGTGCTGGAATTCCAGGCACCTTTTTT
>NW_008444922.1:0-479 GCF_000622305.1 Nannospalax galili
CAGCTGGGGCTACAAGAAGACCCTGTCTCAAAAAGAAAGATATATATATAACCCCACTTGGAGAAAAAATACAAGCCCCGGCCATCTCCAATCCTACATGCATATTCCCCTGTTGAGATAGAAAATGCAGAAGCACAGCCAGATGGCCCAGCCCTGCTCAGCTCTGCTCCCTGCAGGTGGTGATCACAGGGCCCAGGAAGCTGGGGTCTAAACCAGTGAGCTCTGCTCCAAAGACGAGTTTTCAGAAGCACTTCTTCAGCTTCTTTGGAAGATGAAAACCTGTGGAGGTAGATCAGCATGGCTCTGCCCACTGGTAAGCCATTAGCACCTTCCCAGGGTGCCAAGGGGTAGACGATACCTATTTTAAGTTAAGAACTCTCAAACTCCAAAATGCTGTCCTGGGTAACAAAAGGGCTCCTTGCTATGCTTCCTGCTTTTACAAGTTCCACTATGGATTTTCCTGGAGCAGCATAAAAAAA
>NW_008444923.1:0-479 GCF_000622305.1 Nannospalax galili
GAACCTGGTCTCCTGTGTCTGAATGCAGCTCCACTGACACAGACTCCTCACTAGCCCTGGGTCTGGGATTGGGCGGCAGCAGCAACAACCATGAAGGCAGACTGGATGGATGGCTGTAGCTGGTACCCAAACGTGGGGCTCAGGTTTGAGCATGGAATACCCTCTTTCTCATGCCTTTTTCACCCTGGATGATCACTCCTTTCATCCTTGCATTTCTGCTCTTTTGGCTTGCAGTCTTCAGTTTGGGTGTTGCTCCAGTCTCCACCAATCATCTCCTTAAGCAGCTCCTGAGTCCCTCTGGGTACATCTTACAGAGTGAGTGACCTCCAGAATGAGGAAGAGTCATCCAGTTGCCACTGCCTCCCCTTGTCGAAGCATTGGTTTCTCTCCTCAGGAGCAGGCCAATTAAGGTAACAGAAAAGGATGTGGCTAAGGTGCTAGATGAATTATTAGCTCTTGCCCCTTGGTCTACAGAATCC
>NW_008444924.1:0-479 GCF_000622305.1 Nannospalax galili
CATATTGTAAAATTGAGATGGCAACATGGAGCATGGTGATGGCAAATGGGGCGATAGTATTGGCAAACTCTTTCATTGTGATATCACCTTGGAACATTGTGAAGTCACAATGGAACATTGTGAAGTCATATTTTGACATTGTGATGGCACATTGGACAAATATAGTGACATGTGGGGTGAAAACGTTGGCACATTGGAGCATTGTGATGTCATATTGGAGCATAGAGAAGTCACAATTGAACACCACTGTGAAGTCATAGTGTAATATTGCGATGGCACAATGGAGCATTGTAATGTCACAATTGAATATTGTTAAGTCTTATTGCAACATTTTGATGGCGATTGTTTGGCGATTGTTTGGCATATTGGAGCATTGTGATGTCACAATGCAGCTTTTTGATGTCACTTTGGAATTTGTGAAGTAATAGTGTAACATTGTGATTTCACATTTCAGCAATATAATAACATGTGGGGAGAAA
>NW_008444925.1:0-479 GCF_000622305.1 Nannospalax galili
AGCTAGTAGGAAAACAGAAGGAAATCTCAATGACATACCAGAACACATATACCGGAAGACTAAATTAAAAGCAGCCAGAGCCAAACAAAAGGTTGAGAAGGATCTAGAACGTCAGGTACTGGTGATGGGGCTGAAACAGAACGTAGGCTTTAGCTTCTTTGGAACAGGTTACCAAGGGTTTCCTTTTTGTATTTATTTTTAAGTTAGCATATAATAACTACATGGCCTGAATTCCTACTCTCACAGCTAATCAAGAAAAATGAAAGCTTATGTCAATACAGAAAGCTGTGTGAGAGCTTTCAAGGCAACTATATTCACAACTGCCTAAATCTAGAAAAAAAATGCAAGTATTTTCCAAGTGATTATTGAATAAAAGGAGAGTATATTCACAACAAAATACCACTCAGGTTCCAAAAACGAGCAAATCACTGATACACTCAACAAGAACATCAAAACACAAAGGCATTAAGTGAAAGAAA
>NW_008444926.1:0-479 GCF_000622305.1 Nannospalax galili
TCGGAGCCCACCCTCTCAGGCTGTCTGTTAGGATCTCAGCCTTAGCCTACCGAAGCCAGGTCTGCCCTGGGGCCTTGGAAGGGGCCTCACAAAATCCCAGGTAAGGGCATGGGTTTGATGAAATTAGGGGAGGCTCATCACATGTGGAGGCGTGATCTGGGCACTCTCAGGCAGTCCCCTGCCTTCTCAGCCCCTATGCCAGAGGGGGGCCAGAACCCAGCACTCTCTGGTGGTCTGCTGCTACACCAATGGAGGTCAGAACCCATCCTCTCAGGCTGTCTGCTAGGATCTCAACCTTAGTCTACCAAGCCAGATCTGCCCTGGGCCTTTGCTAGGGGCCTCATGAAACCCCAGAAAGGGGAATGGGTATGGTGCAATTAGGGGAAGCTCACCAACAGGTGGAGGAAGGATCTGGGCACTCTCAAGTGGTCCCCTGCATTCTCAGCTCCTATGCCAGAGGGAGGCCAGAACCTGGCACT
>NW_008444927.1:0-475 GCF_000622305.1 Nannospalax galili
CTGTATGGAGGACTGTAAGACAAATCTGATCCTATCTCTGCCTCCTTCTCGCTTGGCTTTTTATGCTCTATACTCTGGTTAGACTGGTCTGCCCTCTGTCCCTTGAACCAACAATATCTTTCCTACCTCAGGGCCTTAGCACTAACCATTCTGTGTGCCACACATTCTTCCCTCAGCTCTTAGCATGACTGGCTGTGTTTCAGGGGCGTCTTCAGAAAGCCTTCTCTGACCCTCCTCCAAATGTTAGTTCCTAGCCCAGTTCTCTTCATAACATCTCTTAATAATTGTCTTCAGACCTCGTACCACTACCCAGAAAAGCTGGTTTTCTTGTTGATTGTCTGTCTACAAAACACTAGACTATAAAGGCCCTGGAGAGTGGGAGTCATGTCCATCTTGCTCAGTTCTTTATCCCTAATTCATGGTAAGCATACAATGTGTGTGTGTGTGTGTGTGTGTGTGTGTGTGTGTGTGTGTG
>NW_008444928.1:0-479 GCF_000622305.1 Nannospalax galili
CCTGCCTCTGCCTCCCAAGTGCTGGGGTTAAAGGTGTGTGCCACCACACCCTGCTAAGACTAACTTTCTGACTACCATGAGTAAACACTGTTGCCCCTACTTGGCTTCCATGTGGACTAAGGTGTGACTCAGTGGTAGAGTGCTTTCCTAGCATGTATGAGGCCTGGGTTTGATCCCAAGCAGCTCCAATGACACTTTTCCTGGACTTTTTGGGTCAGGAAGTGTGCTAGTGCGTAGTTAGGTCTTCTGGGTCTTAAGTCAGCTTGTCACAATCTGTTAAGAATTTATGTCTGGCAGGGTGGTGGTTCATGTCTATAATTCCAGTACTTAGGAGATAGAGGCAGTGGGAGTAGGAGTTCAAGGTCATCTTCACCTACATCGTGAGTTCAAGGTTAACCTGGGCTAAATGAGACCCTATCTCAAAACAGCGGCAAAAATTTATGTCTTAAGATTTCCCTTCTTATTATACAGGGTTTTTT
>NW_008444929.1:0-479 GCF_000622305.1 Nannospalax galili
GAAAAACAATATTCATAATATTTCTGTCTTTGACTTGAACTTGACACAGACATAAGGTTAGTTTTTGGAAATTTTTAATAATACATACAAACAGCACAGATCCATTTCCATACATGTGTCATTAAATGATGAAGACATTCTGAATAGAATACACTAAGAAACTGTGGGTCTCCAGCACCTCAGGGGTCCCCTCCTGTGCCTTCTTGTTACTTCCTCATGAGAGGTTAGAGGTTATACTACCAAAGATAATTTTGGCTTGTTTGTGACATTTATTTGGTATCCAATAGCATCAAAATGTATACCTTCCTTTCTGTCCTTGATCAGGATTGCTTGAAAACATTTTCCTTCATTCTTTGATAATTTCATACAATGTATTCTGATGTTTCTCCACTTTTTCAACTCCTTTCAGAACCACCCCCAACTCCATCTCCACTCAACTTCATGATCTTCTTTTTTATTTCTCATGGAGTTCAAATTCA
>NW_008444930.1:0-479 GCF_000622305.1 Nannospalax galili
GTGTGGCAGTATCTATGGATGGTAGACGACTTTCCAGAACATACATCTGGAACAAATGATTGACAGATCCAAGGAAGTCAAGACATGAGGTATTTTCTTAGTAGAGCTGAGTTGGGTTTGCAGCTGGATGACCAACAAGGTGCTCACAGCATTGGTAGAGCCTGGATGCCAGGCCTCTACACAGCACAGGACCAAAGATCTTTCAGAAGCCATGGAGAGGCAGCCCTGGAAAAGGGAGAGAAATGGCCACCATGATCAGTTCTCCTGACTGAAAGCTCCCTCTGAAAGGTAACTGCAGTATGTGTGCTCTATTTTGTATGTATTACAAGTAAAAATAAATGGGCTGTTTCTACTTTTCAGCTTTTCAAATGTGCTTTTCACTGTTTAGACAGGATCTTCTTACATATTCTGGCTGGCCTTGTATGCACATGGAGCCCATGCTGGCCTTAAACTGGCACTTTTGCCTCAGACACCTGCAT
>NW_008444931.1:0-479 GCF_000622305.1 Nannospalax galili
AAAAAAAATCTATCTTTTTAATCCAACAGATGAAAGCAACATATCAAGCTACTTAAACAAAAATATCTGGGCTTCCTGTGACCAGAACATTCTTTTGGGCACAACTTGCAGGATCATGGCTGATGCTCTCAGCAGGGAGCCAGCCTGCCTTTCTGACATGGAAGAAAGCAAGGCCAGAGCAATCCTGGCACTTTCTGGATCCAGTACAGAGAGCACAGAGCCGGTAATGGGACAGAGAGGGACAGTTCTGTCTGCTATGTGCAGCCATCAGGCCACAGCAAAGCAGTACTGCGACTGTCATGTTGTGTTTTCAAATATGTTTACAGCCTAGCATGGCAGATCGTGATTGTAGGCCTAGTACTTGGGAGGCTGAAGTAGGAATGTTGCCATCACACTTAGCCTGAGCTGCAGGGTGAGACCGGGTCCCTAAAAACCAGTTGATATGGAAATGAAGTGGTGAAATGAACGAATCGACAGCT
>NW_008444932.1:0-479 GCF_000622305.1 Nannospalax galili
CCCCCGCCCCAGATTTCAAGTGTTCTGTCATATATGTTAAGACTTATCTGGCCAAGCATTTCTACCCAAATGTCCCTTGGTGCAAGTTCATCCACTGGGGACTAATCAGCCTATCTAGAGTCCATTACTTTGGAATTCAGTCCTACATTTTTCAGAACATGGCAAAACTCAGTCAGATGCTGGACCAAATTGTAAAGGGAATGACCTATAGTTCAATTCCAGACAGGGTCCGTATTGTCTCTGAACAGTCATGAGGACAGTTATTCATGTCTGCAAGTCTTTTAGCATTCTAGCCTTTTGAACACCCATTAGAAATTGCCTTTAAGTTCCACATACTGCATTCTGGAGTGTTTCTAACCCTTAGCTCTGTTCTGATCCTCATTCATCCTATATGTTGGAAATAACTATGAACTACGTGATCATCTAAACAGCAAATTCAGTATGTGTTTTAGGTATAAGTTAGTTCTGTCATTGGTTTT
>NW_008444933.1:0-480 GCF_000622305.1 Nannospalax galili
AAGTAATAAAAGACCCCAAACTCTGAATCATCCTTTGAGTTTCAGTTTGCTTCCCTACCTGTTAGCCAGCCCATCTCCCTAGCCACTATGATGCCAACTAATTCAGTCAGATGCTTACCTTTATTGCCTACAAATATTTTTGTTGCCTGTGCCAAGTAGTATTATGTGTTGTAATATATGTTGATGTTTCATTTCTTTCACGTCTTCTGGTATTTTCTACAGCTAATATTGCCACAAATTTTCCCCATTTTCATTCAGTAGTTTCCCTCCCCCCATGACCTTAAACTCACTATATAGTTAAGATGACTTTGAACTTCTGATCTTCCTGCTTCCATTTCCTGAGTACTGTGCTTACAAGTATGCTCCACTACACCCCGTTTATGTGGTAGTGGGGCTCGAACTTAGGGTCTCATATATGCTAGACAGGCACTTTACCAACTGAGTTACATCCCCACCCCCTGGTTTTGTTTTTTGTTGTTG
>NW_008444934.1:0-480 GCF_000622305.1 Nannospalax galili
TCCTCTCCTGTCCTGTTCTGATAGTGTAGGCTCCTCAGCTGTGCTCCCTTTGTAAGTATGGTCTGCACATGATACATCCCTGACAGGCTCATGTGGTTGAACACTTGGTCCCCAGTTGGTGGTGCTAGTGGTTTGGGGAGGCTGTGGAATCTTTGAGACAGTGGTGTATACACAGCATATGTGAGTTTTGGGGTACAAATCTCACACCACAGGCTGCTGGCAACAGGGGTAGAGCTGCCTCAGTCACTCTGCCTTCCCTGCCATGATGGAGTGAATCCCCTCGAAGCCATGAGCCAGAGCAAACCTTTCCTTTCTTAATTTGCCTCTTTCAGTTGTTTGGTCACAGCAGTGATAAAGAAATGAACACCACTGAGTATATGTTGACTATATTTCATCTTCTCTGATCCTCTGAATGATAGAAGGAACCACCCTTCAGTGAGAAAAGCAGAGAAAAAGTCAAATTCAGAGAGAACTCTGTGT
>NW_008444935.1:0-479 GCF_000622305.1 Nannospalax galili
GCTCCTTCAACCCAGGTGTGTCAAGTTGACACTAAAGCTACCCAGCACACCCTATAAATTTGAATGGGTGCATTTACCCACTTTTCTGTATTGAAGCTTCATCAACGACCTGCACAATTTGAGAGAGAAGAGAAAATGTAAATCTTAATTTGCAGCCCTGTGCTCTGCTTGTGTGTTTGTTGTGAGCGTCTCTGGATCTACAGGTAGTAGAAGTTTTCTCTGCTGACATGGTGGGCAAGTTGTCCAGACATCTTGCAGGGAAGTGTGTTCAGGAAAGGCCAGTCAGGGAACCTGATTCCTGTGATGCTGTGGTGCATAATTAACTTCCTGTTTCTGGAGAGTGAGAGGAGGCAGCCTGAGAGGAAGCTGCCCCTTCTCAAGCCTCTCGCCTCCTTTTGTGTGTTATTAAAATGGCCTTTTTATACCTCCTTGCCATTTCTCTTTCTGTTTGCATTCTGTAGGCAGAAGCTCTAAGTGCA
>NW_008444936.1:0-480 GCF_000622305.1 Nannospalax galili
TGTGATGTCACATGAAACATAGTAATAGCACATTAGATCATTGTGAGGACATATTGGGGCATTGTAATGGCACATTGAGCATGGTGCTGACACATTTTTGCACTGTGTTGACAGATTTCTGCACTGTGATGGCATACTGAGGATTGCGATGTAAAAATGGAGCATTTTTAAGACATATTGGAGCAGTGTGATGGGACCTTAGGGCATTTTGAAGGAACATTGGGGTATCTTGAGCGAACATTGGCATTCTGATGGCACCTTGAGCATTGTTATGACACATTGCAGCATTGTGATGTCTCACTTAGCATTGTGAGGTCACATTGGAGCACAGTGATGACATACGGGAGCATTGGGGTCACTTATTAGGGCATTGTGATGTTACATTGAACACTGTTATGATACATTGGAGCATTGTTTTGGCCTCTGAGCACTGTGATGTCACTTTGGAGAATTGTGAGAGGAAACTGAGCAGTGTGATGG
>NW_008444937.1:0-480 GCF_000622305.1 Nannospalax galili
GTCCTCAGCAATAGGGTCTTACCTTCAAGTTCTGGGAGGCAATCAAAGACTTGACAATAGTCTGTATTATTTTGGGAGTCTCTTGGACTACCTTGACCAACAACTTTAAGGGAGATTTTCATTGCCTGGTACTGTGATTTTTGTTATATGGCCTTCAGCTGTACATATGCACTCACATTTATATGTGTTTTTTCAGTAGGCTAATTAAATACTACATTTTCCTTTGGTTTTTCACACTGCCTAAACATTATTTATCTCTCCTCTCTCTCCTCCCATATAGCTCTCCCTATTCTTCCCAGTTAAAGTACTCCCTCTATTTTCCCCATTTCCCCCTTGATAGCAACTGTCTTCTACTAGCCCTCTCACTCAAGCCCCATCTTCCCCTCTTCCCCCATGGTTCCCTTCCATTTTTCTGGCTCCTGAAATTATATCAGGATGTATACTTACCTACAGATTTGGAACTAGGATCCACAAGTGAGA
>NW_008444938.1:0-480 GCF_000622305.1 Nannospalax galili
AAAAAAGGCCCAGATATGCCAACAAGAGGTGACTTATTTGGGGTACCGGCTGAAAGGGGGGCAGCGATGGCTAACAAAGGAACGCAAAGATGCAATCTCCGGCATTCCAGCCCCTCAGGACCGCAAACAAGTAAGAGAATTCCTAGGGACAGCGGGGTTCTGCAGACTATGGATCCCAAATTTTGCCGAGAGAGCCGCCCCACTGTACTCCCTGGCCAAACCAGACAGCGCTTTCTCATGGGGAGGGGAACAACAACGGGCTTTTGAAGACATCAAACTAGCCCTCCTTGAGTCCCCTGCCCTAGGACTGCCAGATTTGACTAAGCCATTTGAACTATTCATAGATGAGAAACAAGGATATGGTAAGGGAGTCCTAACCCAGAAGATTGGCCCATGGAGGCGCCCGGTGGCATACTTATCCAAGAAACTAGACTCAGTAGCAGCTGGCTGGCCACCCTGCCTCCGAATGGTGGCAGCATT
>NW_008444939.1:0-480 GCF_000622305.1 Nannospalax galili
TTTTTTTTTCTTCCTTTTGAATGATTTTCCTGGAATGTAACCCCATACGTGGGATGTCTGAGTAAAAGAGTAAGGTAATTTTATGACTCACGGCGCACTGTCAGACAGGATCCAAACCCCACACCCCACCCCCTGACACACACGCTTGAGTGCAGGCCAGTTTCATTGTAAAAGTGGGAAAGATGGTTTGGAAGCCCGAGTTTCTGCCATCCCTATCTTCGTTTCTGTATGGCTTACAGTTCTTTCCCAGAGGATCTCTACATTGTCCTCGGTCCTTCAGATCAGAAAAGCAATGAGAAAGAGGGTTGGTGGTGTTAGAAGGGAAGAAGGAGGGAAGAAGGAAGGAAAGAGGAAAGATGTACTCTTCTGTGTTAGAAGTACCAAACTAGGGTGTCTGTATGCTAATGGAAACACCTAGAGAAGTCTGAATATTTAACCAATATGAATACACTCTAGTGGAGGATTTCAGACTACATGATC
>NW_008444940.1:0-480 GCF_000622305.1 Nannospalax galili
GAGACTGTCTCAGCAGAAACTGCCTCTTCCTGACAAGATCCAGACCCCTCTGCTTGAAATAATTTTCTCTACCTTCCACACTCCCTACCACATGCCCCCATAAAAATTCCTAGCCAACAGCCTGTGAGTGGACAGTTTCTCTAACTCAAGTTGAGAGCTGTTTGTGCCTTCTGCCAATAAACTCTGTCCTGCCAGAGTTCTTGTCTGTGTCCTGGTGCTTTCTCCCAATTGACTCGATTTACCTGTCAGCAGGTCTGCATTGGGTCCCTGGGCAGACCCCACTGGGACACGGACAGAGACAGACCCATTGCCATCGTTGCTCGTGAACTACTCTCAGTGTGTCTACACCTACAATTTCCAAAAACTGCTTTTAAAAAAATGAAAGCAACCTCTGGGTGTGGCGGCACATGTCTTTAATCCCAGCACTCAAGAGGCAGAAGCAGGCAGATCTCTGTGAGTTTAAGGCCAGCCTGGTCTACA
>NW_008444941.1:0-475 GCF_000622305.1 Nannospalax galili
GAGAGAGAGAGAGAGAGAGAGAGAGAGAGAGAGAGAGAGAGACTGGCCCTGCAAACACACTTTCATGGAATTATGTCAGAAGGAACACTTGAGAAGCAATCAGGAGCAGGGAGTGGGATAATTTAACATGATGCCATTATGAAAATTGAAATACCCCTATTAATTGCACATCCTTTTTGAATAATCACAGATTCTTATACGAGTGGTACAACTTGTATCTTTGGCTGTCTTCTCACTTTTTCCATAGGTCACCACTAAATCAAACAGTGGGTTCTTAGGCAGAAATGCAAGTGCATTTGTGATAATAAACCCAACCACTTTATTAAATACATCTGAATTCTTGACTCATATAAATCATACAAGTGTATGCAGGCTGTCTTTAACACTCATATCTCTGCTTTGAGAAGTCATCCAACTCAGCATGTTTGGGGCTTCTCCAAAGGATGGATGTCCTCATAGATAATGCAAAACTTCA
>NW_008444942.1:0-480 GCF_000622305.1 Nannospalax galili
GAGGCGGCGGCGGCTGGTACAGCTGATACCTAGTTCCACTCTTCCCAGAGTATCCAACAGGCAGGTCAGGCACCAGTACATATGGAAACAGGAACCAGTGTTGCCCAGACTCAAGGGTGCTGTCCCCATCACATCTCTCACTTCAGTTTGCACATACAGGTTAGAAGCACCTGAGACCTGCTTGCAGTAAAGTGCAGTAACACACATAGTTCTAAAAGAAATTCAAGGAATATTGGGGTGCATGCTTAATAGCTTAAGATTCTTTGATTGGGAAATCTGTTACCAAAAGCTAAGAGGCTGCACAGAGCCACTCGCATAGGAATAATAATGACTAAAGTGTCCTTATACCACCACCTGCTGTATAGAAATGGGTTCCGGATGGCTCAGAGTACAAAGGAGCCCAGGTCCCTTGACTTTTGGCCCACTGGCTTTTGTTCCACCTCACCCCAGTCCAGAGTACTTGGGAACATGGTGGCTAGA
>NW_008444943.1:0-480 GCF_000622305.1 Nannospalax galili
ATAGATCTGTTGAATTTTATCATGCAAACCCATCAACCTACCTGGGATGATCGCCACAAGCTCCTCAGCACTTTGTTTAACACAGCAGAGCAGCGCACACAATTTTCAGGTGCCAGAGCATGGCTCATTACCCGGGCCCCTGAAGGGTCACTAAATCCAGAACGTTTTGGTGACACTGCTTTCCCAGGTAAGTGACCTAATTGGAACCCCAACACCCAGGATGGGGCTCAGGCTCTTGATCATGTGTCATCCTTGAAGGGGCTCGAGCAGGGGACATGGGGCTACCACCTTAACTCGAGTGAGTGAAGTTATCCAAGGGGAAAAGGAGACTCCTAAGAGACTATTCATGCCTATTGCAGCTTTACTCATTTTGATCCAGAGGCACCAGAAAACCATTCAATGATCAGCATAGCTTTTGTCCAGCATTCAGTTTATGATGTGTGTTGGAAACTGCAGCAACTGGAGGGGTTTGCTGGGATG
>NW_008444944.1:0-480 GCF_000622305.1 Nannospalax galili
AGCCCATTAGTCCAGTACTATTTGACTTGATCCCCCTTATTTGGCATGTTCACTAAAATTTAAATAACCAATAACACATAGCAGAAGGGGTTGCATCTCTGGTCAGAATTTTTCCTCATTGGGGAGGTATGATTTCAGCTTCAATTTAAATTGTCTTTTACATCAATCTCTACAAGTGTGTGTATAGGGGCAGTAAGAGAAGCAAATTAAGTCAGTGTGTCCTTCCAGAGTAGAAAATTTGTAAATACAGTACTCATGTGTGAAATTCTCAAAAAATTTAAAACCATTAAAGCCAAAAAAAAAGAAAGAAAACTCCTCACACACATGCGCACGGGCGAACTAATCCAATACAGTAAATTCAGCTTCCCACTTGTAGGTGTGCCAAGTTGACAACTGAAGCTAAGTATGACAGTGACTTAAAAAGGAAACAACACAGATTCTAACCCACACAAAGAGCCAGCAATGAAGGAAGATACTGTC
>NW_008444945.1:0-480 GCF_000622305.1 Nannospalax galili
AGCAGATGTATGCACCAGAACAGCTATCTGCAGAGGGACTAGGCCATCTTGGAGAATCATGGGAGAGGGGCTCATACCACATATTCCCTCATCTTCTGGAACACAGAGTCCCAACAAACACACTACCTACAGCAGGGGTCCATAGCTACTCATGAAGGACCAAACAGTGAACACAAGGGAGGCCTTGCAGGACTTTGTCATCTAAAGCAGCCTCAGACAGCATAATGTATATGCATGTTCCAACAATACTTCACTTAGCAAGAGACAGCCAGCAAGGCTTCACCTTGACCTTGCTTGCAGAATCTTAAGACATAACCTTCAGGGTTGAGGGACCCAGTGCTTTTCTTTAGTCGGGTTATTGTTGTTGATTTGAAAGAATCATTGTTTGATTAATAGTGTTTCTTTTTATCAATAGTATCTTTTCAAAAAGATTATACCTCTCTTTTCTCTAAGATATTTCCCTCAGATTTTTTTTTTTTT
>NW_008444946.1:0-480 GCF_000622305.1 Nannospalax galili
AGGCAACTCCACCTTGAGACTCGCTTTCTAGATGATTCTATATTGTGTCAAGTTGACGATGAAAACTAACCATCGCAAGCATGTATTGGGCGCCTCCTGTGTGCCAGGTGCAACTTCTGCTGCAGCTCCAGCAGGGAGCGAGACAGAGCCAAGCCCTTGCAAAGGCAACAGGAGGGCAGCTAGACAACAGTGAGCACAGCAACAGACGGGCGGGGTCACTGGAAAGAGCTGGAGCCTGTAATGAGGTAGACGGTGGCTCAGAAGCTGTGCTAGCCTGGGTCAACAGAAGCCTCTGAAGAAGAGGGCCTTGCAGTGATCGTCGAATAAGAAATGTGCTCCTAGAGCCAATTAGAAAGGGCAGGAGGTGGAAAGTTCTGGACAAGAAGGAGACAGTGTCCAGAGGGCGGGAAGTGAGAACAGGGGCCAGGCCACATCTGAGTGGAGCAGGCAAAGGGGCGTGGACTTCATTGCAGGTTAGTG
>NW_008444947.1:0-480 GCF_000622305.1 Nannospalax galili
CCAAAAATAAATAAATAAAAATAATAAAATATTTTTTTGAAAAAAAAAATATTTTTTCTTTTTTTCCTTTTTGTGTATGTATATATGATGTATGTGTGGTGTACGCACATGTGTGGGCATGTGCTTGCCCCTTTGTGTGCCTAGAGGCCAGAGGAGGACCTTGGGTGTCCTGCTTTGTCATCCCCCATCTTATCCCCTTGACAGGGTCTATCACTGAGCCCAGCATTACATTGGAGGCCAGTAAGCCCCAGCAACCCTTCTGTTTCTGTACCTCACAGCCTAGAATTTAAATGCCTGCATGGTTACACCCTGCTTTTAAAAAAAAATATTATTTTTATTTTATGTGCGTGAGTATACTGCCTACATGTATGTGAGTGCACCCATGTCATGCAATGCTGCGGAGGTAAGAAGAGGGCTTCGGATTCCCCCGGAACTGGAGTTAAGGACTGTTCGTAGCTGCCATGTGGGTGCTGGGAATCG
>NW_008444948.1:0-479 GCF_000622305.1 Nannospalax galili
AAATAAATAAATAAATAAATAAATAAATAAATAGATGTGGGTTCACTTCCTGGCAAACAGAGTAGTCACTGAGAGTAGCAGAGAAGCCAAAGAGGTCAAGTCAATCTGTGACACAGGCCTGGTCCCAGAGAAAGTTTAGGAGTTGAAGGAAAGTCAGCAGATTCTCTAACTCCTCTGAGCAAGAGCAGAATGGAAGGAGGATGCCAGGAGGGAGGGAAGGCCTTGCGGAAGCACTGGCGCAGAAAGACAATTTGGGGGTCATTTTTACAGGTGGCTTTCTGGAAGCCTAGAGGAGCTGAGGGAAATAACATTTTTATTGCGTGCTCTAGTTTAACGCTCTATGGTGAACATTCCAAATTGGAAGATAAGATTCTGGTCTTGTGAAAAGTTTACTGCCTAAACTTCCCAAGAGAAAGGGCAAAAGGCCAAGAACAATTTAAGGCAGAACAAAAAAAGAGGACTCTTAACTTGCCATGAGC
>NW_008444949.1:0-480 GCF_000622305.1 Nannospalax galili
AGGTGGCAGGGAGGAAGGGCAGTATGGTGAACAGAGGCTTTCACAGGCTCCAAGGAGAGGATGAGGGTTTGTGTCTATGAAATGAGCAGAGTGTAGCAGCGTTTTATATACTGTGTTAGATGATGGGAGGACAATTGAGAGTCAGGAGTCAACCTTCACTGAGCGTGGAGCCCTTGGTGATGCCAAGGTGGAGATGAGGGGGTGAAGCTCAGTGAGTCCAGGTCTGCACACAGCCCCATATACAATCCTGCTTTGCTTCTATGATGTTGCTTTAAAAAAATGCTGTTTAGATCTAGTTTGAAACCCTGGCTAGAGATGAGTCTGTTTCCCTTACTGAGCCCCTGATTAAGGCCACACCCCAAGCCCTGTTCCTTATCTACCTCTCATAGTCTTGGCCCTAATTCTCCCAGGGCTGAGAGACAGACAAGTGAGTCACTACAAGGAACCTGGAACCCTCTGGTCAAATCTACTTTTCTTGTC
>NW_008444950.1:0-480 GCF_000622305.1 Nannospalax galili
GGCCTCTGTGCTTTGGCCCCTCATCCTGATCAGCATGACTCGCACCCCACCAAAGGGCTTCTGGGGCGATGCTGTAGGAGGAAAAGGAAGAAGAGGAAGGGGAGGCATCCTCAGCAGAGCTAAGGTGTGATTCCTCCTGCACTCACTGCTTTGGCCCACCCTGCCCTGACTCTCTCCTGCCATAATTGATGGGGATCAAGTACCCTTAAAGCCTGCAGGACTGTCAGCAGGAGGACTGCTGTCTATGATATCACATAGGTGCACAGAGGCCCAGACCAGCCCAAGGTGTCCAGGTTCCCTCTGGCACATGACATTATCTCTGCAGGCTGGCTCCCATCAGGTCCAGAGAGGCAGAGGGAGCTGTGTAAGGGAGCCTAGGGACTCTCCCAGAGGTGGGGATGGCACCTTCCTCCCAGTGCCCATCTATATTGTGGCCAGGGAGAAGCCGATGGCCGGATGGCTTCAGTTAAGACCCTGTGT
>NW_008444951.1:0-480 GCF_000622305.1 Nannospalax galili
AATATTTTGGTTCATTCATTCTCCTGAAAGAGAAACCACTGCCATTCAAGAATTCCAGAACCAGATGAAACAACTTCAGAATAAGTACCAAAGTCAGGATGAGAAGCTGTGGAAAAGAAGTGCAACATTCCTAGAAAAGCATCTTAATAGCTCCCATCCTCCACCCCAGCCCGCTATCCTGCTGCTTACCGCGGCCCAAGATGCGGAAGAAGCACTGAAGTGCCTGAGTGAACAAATTGCTGATGCCTATTCTTCTTTCCGTAGCGTCCGTGCCATCCGGATTGATGGGACAGGCAAAGCTGCTCAAGACAGTGATGCTGTCAAGCTAGAAGTGGATCAAGAACTGAGCAAGGGATTTGAAAATGGCCAGAATGCAGCTGTGGTACATCGCTTCGAGTCCCTGCCCCCAGGCTCGACTTTGATCTTCTATAAATATTGTGACCATGAAAACGCAGCTTTCAAAGATGTAGCCTTAGTCCT
>NW_008444952.1:0-480 GCF_000622305.1 Nannospalax galili
GTATTGCCATTGCTCTTGGTTTCCTGCCAGAACTTCAGAGGAAGACCCTGTTACTGAAGATACTATATACCTGACACCTGGATAAACAAGGAGAAATTCAAGCTGGTACTCATCTCAGATCTTCTTGTCTACTGGCTAGCTTTCACAGTATTAGCAGGTGCAATGCACAGTACTAGAAGAGAAAACAAATCATCAGGCTTACCCAGATGTGAACCCTGAAAGCTACAATAATGACTGGTCTGGCAAGATATGCCCACTGGTGCAATAGTATAGTGGCACAAATGTTATGGGAGTGACTGACCACATTCTGATTGGATTTAAGGCTTGCTTCACAAGCTGGAACCCATACCTGCCACTATTATCAGGGCCATGAACTTATGACAAAAGAGGATGCAGGCCATAAGGGAGAACCTACTACTATTATTCTGCTAAATAGACATAGTATTGAATGCATTCCTAATGACTTATTGTTATAGATTT
>NW_008444953.1:0-480 GCF_000622305.1 Nannospalax galili
ATGGGGAACTATAGGGGTGCGATGGGGGAGGTAGAATAAAGAAGATTAAGATGTTTTAAGATATTTTGTATGAAATGCAGAAATTTTTAAAATACACATTTAAAAAATATATTGTGAGGAGATGGTGGAATGGATTGAGTTTGAAGAGAACTGGGAGGTGCAGAAAAATAAAACTACAGTACTCATCTATGAAATTCTCAAAATAAAAATGTATTTAATTTTTACAAAGTAATATTTTGAGTTGATTTGTGTGATAATTATTAGTTTTCTCAGCATATTGTAGCTGAAATGATGTTAGAAACTCCTAAATTATGAGATTACAGTTATGTTAGCTAAAAGTAATGTCCCTTTAAAGAGAGCCTACTAATTTTGAACAGAAAAAATATAAATTATTAAAATACATATTTGTCTCTATAGAGGTTACCTTTTCATTGTTTACAATATGATTGTTCAACTAAGAGATCTTCATGATATTTGGAA
>NW_008444954.1:0-480 GCF_000622305.1 Nannospalax galili
AGCAACTGATCCGCATTTTTAAAAGTTCATTGTTTCTTGTCTTCACGGAGGCTTCCTATGGTTTGTAGCAAACCACAATGGTAGACTGTGTTGCATCTTCTTTTGCAGATGGAGTGATGGGTCTCTTTTCATTCTGACTAGCATCTGATGAATTTCTCATTTGGGCTTCTTCGCCTTCCAAGAGCTGAGGGAAATAAATCTATAACAGCCAAATGCATGCAAAAGACAGTGTTACGCATTCAACTCCCTGAATTCACCCAAGAAACAATAGGAACCTAGGGACAGGACTGGCAGTATCTCTTCTCATTTCTGACGTTGGAATGTATGTGAGGCACACTTGTGGGAATGAAAATGAGGCTGTCAATTCAGATGGGAATCCCTAACACAGATTTTTCTCACTTTGGGGATTCTCATCATTGATTAAAAATGGACTTCTTAAGGCATTTATTTACTGTCAGATATCTCTATTATATTTTTTTT
>NW_008444955.1:0-479 GCF_000622305.1 Nannospalax galili
GAGCACTGGCTGCTCTTGCAGAGGACCTGGGTTCGATTCCCACCACCCACACAATGGCTAACAGCCATTTATAACTCCATTTCCAAGGGATCCATTGCCCTCTTCTGACCTCTCAGGCATTGCACACATGGTGCAGTTACATACATGCAGGCAAAACACCCACACACGGTGCACTTACATACATGCAGGCAAAACACCCATATGCATGAAAGTAAAATAAATTTTTAAAAAAATATTGAATGTATATATAATAGAAGCAGAAGATGAGAGAGAGCGAGACCAGTGATTTTTAATTCTGCCCCCAAAATGGCTGTAAAACAAAGAGAAAATGACAAGCTGTTTCCTAAAATTAGCACTGGGTTTTCCTAAAACAACTTGTGCACATCTTTATCTTGCCACACACACCAATCCTTTTCCCCAAAACTGCACAGTTATTAAATTTTCACCAGTCCCTTCTGAAGCGAGCTACACATAAACTA
>NW_008444956.1:0-478 GCF_000622305.1 Nannospalax galili
AAAAAAAAAAATCAATCTTTAAAAAAAAACTAGTATGTCTGTGGAGACCTCTAGTGGTTGGTTTAGTGTTAAGCACCTTCATCATTCAAGACTGATTTCTCTTTCAGGGAGTTGTTGGTGGGGTGACAGGAATAATAACAAAACCTGTGGAAGGTAAGTTGAAAACATTTTCTGCTATACAGAATCTGAAAGGTTGATACATGCATGCTAGACATTGCTACTACTAGATATCTGAGAGGATTACTGACTAAACTCTACATTATAGTCCTACTTGTTAATATATTATCCTCAAAGCGCAGAGAGATTAAGGAAGGGGCTAACTCAGACTCTGAATGCTGTTATCATCATGGCCAAGAGAAAACTAGATTCTCTGGTTCCTTCGTTATCAATGGGCTTTCAATAAGATTTATCTTACTTTTAATTTTTATCTTATTTTTATTTTTTAATTGTGTGTGTGTGTGTGTGTGTGTGTGTGTGT
>NW_008444957.1:0-480 GCF_000622305.1 Nannospalax galili
CACCATTGTCCCATCTGAAGTTTTTCACATGGGTCATACAGAACATCATTCCAAGCACTCATTTGATGCCCACATTTTTCTTCACTCTCAGCTCCAGAAGCTTGTGTAAGAATCCAGAAGATATTTTGATAGTGGTGTTATACTTTCTATTCAAATAATTTGAGCTTGACCCATCACCAAACAGATAATAATAAAAAAGACCAATCTCTCAATGCCACCGTCCAACTAAAATTATGAAGCATTCACCCTTTATTTTCACCTGAACCAGCTTAAAGAAAGACCTATACTTGGCCTCAAGGAGCCTAATGATGATTATCTTTTAGATTTTCCAATCACATTGACAACTGCTAATATATTAATATGCTTCTCCACAACCAGTAAGAAATATATATGTACATGCACTGGTGTTCATGTGTATTTGTAAAACAGAATTTAAAAATGGGTTAGAGATTATTATGAGGAATTAGCTCAAGGCGGGGG
>NW_008444958.1:0-480 GCF_000622305.1 Nannospalax galili
AGTTGCTATAAGCCCTGCTTATGTATGAACAGATGTGAGAGCTCAGGAGAGAATGAAAAAGCTGATGTGGTCCTTACTCTTCTTGAAGAAAATATCATCCTGATGTAAGAATTTTAGAAAATAATGTTTTTACATAGATTTGCTTCTATTGGGCTCCATGGTATCAGTGTGAAGCTTGACCTTTAAATGGTTAGCTTTGAAAGCTAGTTTCCATTAGCAAAAGAGCTAGTTTGGAAACAATTAATCATTGCTCGCTGTCTCCTGATGACCAACATGATTCAACTAGAAAATATTTTGATTCTAGTATTGAACGAATTTTTACTGAATTTATAATTGTGATGGTTAGTGTTAATTATTAGCCTTAGAGAATCTGGAATAACCTGAGAGACTAGCATCAATGCATTCTGTGAGAAATTATTTGTTATCTGGGCATGCCTAATTCAGGTTACTTGAAGTGGGAAAACCAGAATGAAAGTAGAC
>NW_008444959.1:0-480 GCF_000622305.1 Nannospalax galili
ATATGTTAGGTGGGGCTCTAAAGCTAAAAGTTAACAGTGATAGGCAAATTCTCTCTCTTTTCATGAAATTTCCATTTTAGTGGGGAAGCAGGACAAGTAAGGACTATGTTTAATGCTGTGATGGACACAAAGAGCAACTGGAGTGGTGACAGGAAGGGGGTAGTGACTTCAGAGAGTGCTTAGGGAAAGTAGCCCAGTGAGTGACATTTGAGCTAAATGCGGACTGAGGGGATGGATGCAGGCAGTCAGCCAGGTGAAGGGAATGTTCCAGGTACTGGAAATAGCAAATGCAAAGGTCCTGGGGTAGGAATAATGGCTAGGCAGTGAGTGAAGAGGAAGCATGAGCTGACACATAGATGAGAGGTGGCCAGATTCAACCTGGACTTGTGAGTCACTATGAAGGACTGTAATTGCTATATAACTGTATGCAAGATCAGATAGATCCCATATACTGTGAGTAATTTAACTGCTCACTATATG
>NW_008444960.1:0-480 GCF_000622305.1 Nannospalax galili
ATTGGCCTCATGACACTCTCACTGCTTTCCTCTCTCATGACAGAAATCTCTCCTGTGCCGTCCACTCTGGCCACAGGACGGACCCCAGGGAAACGGAGCCTGATGTCTTTCCTCTCCTCAGTGACTGCTCAAAGAAGACCATCATGAAAGGTCTTCAGGTGCTCAGGTCAGTCAGTGATCATGGAGGCTTTTCTCCTCCCACTTCTCTTTATGAAGAAGATGACACTGATTTTTCTGAAACCTCACTGTGGCTCCAGGTCACTACATACTTCTGCTGCTCTGACTTTAGAGAAAGAAAGTTTCTGCTTCCTTCAGTGATTACACTTTACAACCACACAGAAGGATCAGATCCCACATCCTAATACTAATACTCCCATGTTTTTCTCAGTCATTGCTGCCTCCCTTACTTTTTTTTTTTTTTGAGACAAGGTCTCTAGTCCAGGTTTGCCTTGAACTCTGTATGTAGCCAAAACGGCCATC
>NW_008444961.1:0-480 GCF_000622305.1 Nannospalax galili
CATGGGTGCACTTACATACATGCAAGCAATACACTCATACATATAAAATATTTTTAAATAAACATGTTTAAAGTACATATAATACACATTATAAATACAATATAGAACCAACGTTTTCACCTATCATTGCTATTCATGTTGAATCTTTCCCCTGTACATGAGATAGTTATAGGTATTTTCCATTTTTGCCAATCTTCTGGGCAAATGGCCCTCCATATAGCATCCTCCATTTCCCCAATGCTAATACCATTGAATCTTTTTCATATGCTATTTTTTGCAAGTACTTTTTTCTATGATTTACTTGTTCATATTTTCTGCCCTTCTTCTAAGGTATTATTTGTTTAATTAGAATGGACATTTAGGGGCTAGAGAGATGACTCAGAAGTTAAGAGCACTGGCTGCTTTTGCAGAGGACCCAGGTCTATTCCCAGTACCTACATGGCAGCTAACAACTGTCCATAACTCCAGTTTCAGGGGATC
>NW_008444962.1:0-480 GCF_000622305.1 Nannospalax galili
AAAACTAAAAGAAAATATATTGACCCCAGAAGGTTTCCTCAAAGCTCAGTTTCTATGAATGCCAATACCAAATGGGAGGGAAATTTCGTTTTGCTTGCTGTGGAATTCTAAGCCATCGGAGTGCATACTAATCAGAACTGTAAACCCTCACGAAGGAAACGGCCCCGGTCACAGCAAAGAGCAGCTGCCAGCCACAGAGCTGCGATTATTTGGAAACTGACTAAAGTGACGATTTATTAGGACAACTGCTGAAACATCGAAAACTCTCAGAAAGCTGCAGGGTCCCGATTTCCGAGCTTATCCTTGTCAAACCCTCAGTAGGTTTTCTTCGTCCGGGGTGAAAAGCTCAACCAGAAGGCCCAATTAGTGTCAAAGGGAAGGGGGGTGGTCTAAGCGGATAGACCTCTGCTCCTCCGGAGGCCAGCCAAGTTCCAACAGCGCCACACCAAAGATGGCTGCCTCGCGTTCCCCCGCCCCCCC
>NW_008444963.1:0-480 GCF_000622305.1 Nannospalax galili
CCTGGAACTCACTATGTAGACCAGACTGGCCCTAAGCTGGTAGAGCTTTGCTTGCTTTTGCCTCCTTTGTTGGGATTAAAGGATAATGCCATCTTTGTTTTTTGGTTTTTTTTTTGGCTTCTTAGACACGGTCTCTTGTAGCTCAGGCTGGCCTCAGCCTCACTGTGTAGCTGAGGATGCCCTTGAACTCCTGATCCTCCTGACTCGCTTCCTAAGTGCTGGACATTACAGGTATGTGCAACCTCATTTAACACATGTTCCCCTTACTCTCTTTCCTTATTACGTCAGACAGAAGACAAAATACAAATGAATTCCTTCATCAAACATCCTTTGACAAGCACAGTGGCTCTTATCTATAATCCCAGCACTCCGGAGGCTGAGGCAGGAGGATTACAGTGAGTTTGTGGCCAGCCTGGACTACATAGTGAGTTTTAGGCCAACCTAGGCTATAAAGTGACACCCTATCTCAAAAAAAAAAAA